>NW_013666512.1:216582-251952 GCF_000517525.1 Limulus polyphemus
TTGAACTACAAAAAACAACATTAGCATTGAGCGAGTTTGGGTATTTAGTCGGAAGATTAGAAAGACCAGATTTAAACGGTAACACTATAATGGAATGCACGATACAAGGTGCGGAACCACAAATTATGAACTCTTTATTAAAAAAAGCCTCTCCAATTTGAATGATCACCCAACACTAAAATATAACATCAACTCCTCTTTGTTGTCATTAATGTAATCAATTCCGGATTTTCAGTGTTTTTTGTTTGATATTTATTATTATTTTAAAGATACAGTGTTTATACTTATATTTAAGCCTTTCTCTACAATAGTTTATCTTAACAATGTTATTTATTAAACATGTGTATACCGCACGTTTTATCGTACATTCCGTTTAAATCTGTTCTTTCTAAACTTGCGATTGAATACGAAAACTCGTTCAACGCTAATGTTGTTTTTTGTAGTTCGAATATTATGAACTATTTTTTTGAGATATTAACGCTGATGATGGAATTGAAGGAAATTCCGAAACGTCTACATTAAAGATGTTTTTGGTACAACCGTGTTTTTAATATTTATTATAAAACTTCGTTTTCCATCTGATGAACCAGTGGTAAGGAAGTTTATATAAATTAGGATGAGCTGGGAGTTAATCTCCCCTTATTTAATGAGATTGATCGATAACGTAGGTAATCTAGAATTGTTTGACATCGCGCTAGGTATTTGGTTTGACTTAATTTTATGGTAGAGACATGAAACCTCGCAACCATTTGTTCAGTGAAATCGTATTCTTCTTCATTTTCTCAGATATTGTGTAAACAGTAACAACAGTGGTGTACTTTGTTCTGCATTAGTGTTTCAGCTCTTCCTTTCCTGACCAAGTTAATTTTAATCTGCGCAATACAGGCCCTCTCGAGCTTATTACTCACTTGTTGGCTGCACAAAATTTTCATCATGAGTGGCTGTGGAGAGGTACTATCGTGAAAAGGCAACCCTTTTGCATTTTATTAAATAGCCAAACCTAACGAGGATTTTTCAAAGATAATTGAACCGTGACATTAAGGCAGAATCAGGTTTTTCAAAAATTCAACCAAGAAAACGAACCAAAAACTCTAATAGGGAAGAGAAAATGGGCAGACATTAACACGAAGAGATCTGGTGACAGTCTTGATTATAATCCTAAGCCATCTATATAAATAATTCCACTCACATCATTTCGAAAACGGAAGAAAATATCCCTTCTCTTAGACCTGATTTCTGTGTCAAAAGAACTGTGTATTATACATGACAATTATTGAAGGAGTTTCACATGTTAAGGTTTGTTTTATTTGTTTGTTTTTAAATTTCGCGCAAAGCTACACTAAGGCTATCTGCGCTAGCCGTCCCTATTTTAGCAGTGTAAGACTAGAGGGAAGGCAGCTAGTCATCACCACCCACCGCCAACTCTTGGGCTACTCTTTTACCAACGAATAGTGGGATTGACCGTCACATTATAACGCCCCCACGGCTGAAAGGGCGAGCATGTTCGAACCCGCGACCCTCAGATTGCGAGTCGAGTGCCTTAACCACCTGGCCATGCCGGGCCCACATGTTAAGGAAAGAAAGGGTTGTTCAGATTCATGCTATAATGTTTTTTAATGGATTTTCGTTATAAATTTGAAAAAGTAATAATTTTTAGCCATGATTTAAATAACCAATATAATTATGTGTTAAAAGCTTGATTGATATCCTTATTGTTATAATTGGTATTGACATTGATAGCTCTAGCGTAAAAGAGACTGTTTGCAACAATTCATCCAATAAATGTTGTAAGTATAGACTAAAAATGAAGTAAATCAAAATTAAATCAATGTCCGTTGTAGGCTTACCACAAGCTTGACTCCACGAGATAGTCGAAACTTCTAGAGAAGTGAGACGGAATTTGGACGGTGTTGAAATTCTGATCATTTTAACTTAAATATTTTGTTTTAATTCATGGAAGAAGCGTAACTTCAACAATTATATTGAATTGTGTGATTTGTTACAATTTAATTATTTTTGTTTCTATAGGGAGCCTCCAAGTTTATTTCTCAATGAATTTATAAATCCATTTCGTGTCATTCATGAGTCGAGACATAATCTCAGGACTTAATAGTTATTTATATATCCACTTTCAAGGCACTAGAGATGAAAAAAGATTATCATATATAACACAACTCACCTATGAATTTACAACGTCTTTAATGGTTTAATTATGTTTTATTCTTTTAACTTTTGTTTCACTTTCCGAACAGCGAAACAGTAAACATTGTACGTATGTATATACGTGAATATACGTATATAATATATGTGATCGATATACTCTGGAAAACAGACATCAAAGGAAAGGCAGAAGTTACGGTTACCTTTTACCACTAATGCGCTGCCAGTGCTGAATAAGATTTATTCTCTAAGTATATACGTTTGGTTTTATAATTTGTGTTGCGTGATAGGGAAATGAGCAAGTAGATGTCGGATGAGCTTTCAGGTAATGCTTTTGAAAATTCCATTGTCTGCATAGATCAAGAAAGTTATTGACTGACCATCGTCGTAGCATACAAAAGTCGCATAAAGTCATTTTTTTTAGACTCAAATGAAGAAATGAAGTAAATTTTAGTCACTTTTTAACGCAGTTGTAATATAAAATGAAATTTAATAGTGTCCTCCTGGGAATGTTAGATTTTGAGACTGTAATATTTTAGATATCCTAAAATATACTGTGTTCATAGTATTTAAACGTTCTTAAAATATATTAATCAACTGTTGTTTGTTATTAGACAATAAGGTCAAATAAATATAAAATGATATTTGTTAAAACGATTAAAGCAAATGTATAATGACTGTTTGATTATTTGTTGTTAAGTAGAAAGCTACACAACGAGCCATCTGTGCTGTGCCCACCATGAGTATTGAAACCAGCTTTTTAACATTATAAGCCTTCAAACTTACCGCTGAGATAATGAATGTACCAGATCCTAAAACTGCACCAAAGTGCTGAGTGGTTATTAACTGAAGTCGAGAATATAGAGATTTCTATCACGATTAAGTGATAGAAATGTAAACAATGTGAGACGAGCGGAAACAGCAGATAGACAATAGCAGAATAGAGTAAAGTTGCGGCCAAGAAAAAGTTCGGCATGAAGTTAACTACTGTAGAAATGATAGGCCTAGCGATTAATATGTTAGAGTAAGACTAACAGTAGAAAAGGAGATAATAAGAAGAATTTATTCCGTCAAAACGAGGTTTTAAAGTAATTGAATTAGCCTGAGTGCACTTTGACAAAAGGAACAGAGGATATTTCGAGGAAAGAAGACCAAACGATTACGGTAACTCGCGCCACAATTGTAAGTGAATCACACACTGAATATTAGTGCGATAGTAGTAGAGAAGATAGTTCGGCTTGTGAACTGAAATTATAAAGTAATTGAATAGGCTTAAGTGGACTTTTGACAAGAAGAGAACTACATATATATGTTTATGATATGCCTATAATCTCTATAGTATGAAGAATTTGTTGTACATATGTTTACTTTTTCCGAATATATATATATATATAATTTTGAAAACAAGTAAAGTGTGTGCTGTTCATTTATCGTTGAACTTATCGCTAACAAGTCACAGATACTTACTGTAGAAGAATCATAAGCCCAACAACAATAGACTATATATTTATACTATTAAGAAGTATAAGCAAAAGCCTTTTATTTTGACAATTGGCGAGAATAATTATATTTTAATTCTGACATAATCTTTACAATATTCATTTCATACCTTGAGGGTTTGGTGTCTGTTTTAAGATATGGATTTACTTCACCAAACTATTTCAGGCAAAGAGGAAATGCATTAAGAGTAGGTGCACAAGTTACAAGAGTTTAGGCTTAGGGCAATGCTTTAACTTACTTTCAGATATGTTAGTTACCTTTGTACACTAAACTCTTATATGCCAGTTATTTCAGAAGCAGTAGGTAAGTCGACGCAGATTGATGATTTATAATAACGAGAATTGTAAATTAATTTGATAAAGAGTATCTTACTCACGATGATTATTTAAATATTGCAGGATTTGCAGTTATATTATGCACTATCGCCTCATAGTGGTACATTTGCAGTTTTCAGTGTATGATGTAACTGGTGGTGTTTTTTCTCTATCCTCAATACATAGTGTACCTGTTTTTTTCTTCCAATGTATAGTGTAACAGTTCTCAATATCTTGAATATACAATATAACAATTCTCAATGTCCACAATGCATGGCGTAACGATTTTTATATTTACAATGTATATGATGTAATTATTTTATGTATCTTCAGTATATAATGTAACTCTGTCTATCCTCTTAGTATGGTATAAGTAATTCTTGTGTGTATCCAGTGTATGGTATAACTGTTCACTGTGTCCTCAGTTTCTGTTTTCACTATTTCTTTTATCCTCTGTTTATGACATAACTGTCCTCTCTATCGTTATATATGTTGCAACGGTGTGTGTTGTTAGTCTTCTCTGTACTTTTAGTCTATAATGTAAGTTAAGTCTTTACTTCAATATATGAAGTAAGTGTTATCTGTGTCCTGTATTTGTCCTACCTGTTTTCAATACAAGGCATAACTCTTCTGTAAATCCTTAATGAATGACATAACTAAAGCCTCTGTGTCCAACAATAAGGTGTAACTATCTTTTAGTTTGTTTAATGGATGTGGAATCTGTTTGCTTCTTTGTTTGCAGAGGTCAATATATTGTGTAACTACGTCTTGAATACATAAGTGCAACGGTGCTCTATATCCTCACTTTATTTTGTAATCATGCCAGCTGTATTTTTCAGCGTGTGCTATATCCGTATTAGTTAAGTGTCAATGAACATTTTAGGAACGCCTTCAATGTATGAGATAGCTTGTCACCAGTATTTTCTCGACACATGTAACTACGGCCTCATTATGTGTTCTCTTGCTATTTGACTATTTGCAAGCAAACAAAACAGTCAATAATCACCAAGCTCTGGGTACGAATGAACAAATCTGAGGATTTAGATCTTTATACTAAAGGGTTGTGAGGAAGTCATGAATATTCTTATCTGAGAAAAGGAAGGCTCGGGATGATAGCTAGTGACTAATAGCAGAAGCTGCTAATTTAAAAGTGCGCGCGCGCTCACACACACAAACAACATGTAAATAAACCTTCCAATTCAAACTTGTACACGAATAAAAGGTACAGCATATAATGGCTATGAAACCAACTGGGGTACGTATCACTATGATCTTTTATCGATATGAAATTATATTAAATTTAGAGATTTTGAGGTACAACTTGTACCCACTTAGCTTTTTTTAAACAAAAAACCTTTGTCTACTACAATATTCCGATGACAACTTTAAATTTTTTATAAAGAAATACGTCCGTGATCAACGTGGCACTTCCATAGCTGCCCAAAACAAGCTCAGATTTGAAATGTAACACAGAAGTGTCTTCTCCTAGTCTAATGGCATTACTTCACGGCTTTCCCTTCTATCTTCGTCCTCGTTCTCCTAATTCTTACTTCCGTAAATCTCAGGTAATGACCTATAACTGTGTGGAAAGCTTCGAGGATGGAATGTTTAGGTTATCAGTTGTTCATTTAAGTAGAATGAACTGTGTCTACTTTAACACTATGTCAGTTATAACATAAAATAATGGCTATCAGTGAAACTTAGCTATAGGCATACAACTAGCTTTAATGATGTCGAATTGAACACGTGTTTGTGTTGCTTAAGCATCCAGCTAATGCAAGATAATTATCTGGAGAGACAACGAGGGTAGCTACTTATTACATATTCCTTTCTTAACATTCCATTAATTTTAGCAGAGGTTGAGCTGGTTACGTACAACTTTGAGAAAACAAAAAATAATTTGTTTGTTATATGTTAGACGTACGTGACTAGAAAGACACACCTTTTCATAAACAATGCGTTAGTTTAACATCGTATTTCCAGAGAAATACCACGAAATCGGAGGTTATTGCCCTTTGAAGTTAGAAGAAGAAAGCATCCCTTAACAGCATGTTAACTGTTACCGAGATTTGTGAATATAGAAAAGCGCAACTGAACTAATTATGAACCGTATAAAAAAGATCTCGAAAGGAGAATCTGCGATTCGATTACTCGTGGTGAACAGAGCGCAGGTAGCTCAGGTTTGTGCAATAAAAAAACACTTGTAGATCTAAAAGGAAATAATAATCTTCTTTCCAACGGTACTTTCTTTCGAGCCTTAGTTAGGATTGATAGTTAAAAAGAAAACAACCCATATAGTGTTTTTACAGAAGAAATTTTTAAATGGTGACGAACAGACTTATGGGGATGATTTCGATGATAAATTGTTAAAGAATTAAACAATTCTTTATTCGTAAAACAGACTTTTGCATTAAGAAAATATCAGCTGCTGATATCAAACCTGCATGGAACTACATTGAGAGCCAAGCCTGAAGGGTTATTAAATTTGCATGTGAACAGAGAGGGAAAGATTCCTTATACTAATGCTATACTTGTTTATAGCATAGATTATTCGGTGACGAGGAACCCACTTTGAGACAAATAATGGCTGGAGACGGCTTGAATGGGTAATGAAGAAAACTTTAATATAAGTTTAACATAACAGCAAATGTACAACGTTTCGACATCATCAGGATGAATAGTTTCCGCTAATTAATGTGAGTAAAAATCATATTCATTTTAACGTTAAATCTGTGTATACAATTATTCATCAGTTGGTCACAAATTTGCCTAGAACTATCTTGAGAAAGGGATATCATAGATTACCAGATCCTTTTCTTAGTAGAAACACATGATAAACAAATATTAGTGTATAAGGTCTAGTTTTTATAGTGGTTATGTGAATATCCATTGTAAAATAGGACGTAATAAGAACAAGTAAAATTCATAATGAAGAAAAGAGGGAAAAGCAAAACAAGTCGTGGTTGTTCTGTAGCCAGATAAAGATATTGTTACGACAGCGGAGGTCACGTGACGCTAGTAACACGCCACGCGCTTCTAGAACGTTCATGAAGCGCCGGGAGACTACTAGATATGGGGTAGTCTTGTATATATAAGACCGGCCAAGAAGCGACGGGAACAATGTGTAATTGAACTGCGGACAGAGAGACGTATTGTTGAGTCGAGCACGTGAGACGTTCGTTGTGAATCATAGCGTTTGTTATAGCGCGACTGTGGAAATTAAGTGCATTGCAAAGTTGTATTCAGAAAGAATAAACCAGTTTTATTTAAGAAAGGACTTGTGTCGCTAAAGTTTCGTCGGAACGAAATTTACGGAAAATTAACTAACGAACGGAGACGGAACAATATTTATAAGTTTTTGATAAACAAATCTATAAGTCCCCTTGTCTTAGGCCTAACTTTAGTTAAACTTTTATTAAGTACGCCTATATTCGGTAAAGAAATAAATTAACACTTGTGTACGTCTCTTGCTTTTGAGGGAAAAACTTGAAATTAGAAAAACTAATTTCGACATATTCAGGCTTCCTCTTCAGAAGATATAGTGAGACTGAAGAAGACAAACAAATGTGACGAAATTAGTTTCTAAAATTTCAAGTCTTTCGATAATTTGTTCCATTTACTGTGGATTTTCACTAACTGTTACACACAGTATTGTGTTTATTTATTACTAATAGCCTGTAGTTTTGTGGAAATAACTTAGTTTATTCAACAGGCGTAATTAGATGATATATATTAGTATATAATTATATTTCAAAGAATTCGTTTAACAAGAAATTCTATTTAACTAATAGTATAGTAACCTTAAAATATACTTATCAAAAACACCACTGTCAAAGTGGCTCCTCAACAGCCGCTGGTTGCTTTACTAACAAGATAATTCTTTCTAATGTGAGTATTTAAAAAAGTCAATAAATAATGCTTTAAAGTGGTCACTTAACAACAAGTAAATGTTTATTTGTTCATTTCTTTTCTTTACCAAAACGTGAATTTAAATGAAGAATATATGGTTTAGAGGCTTAATCTATTCTTTAATTCACTGTAACAAACTAGTTTCGCAAAATTCACGGCTCATCGGTTCATAAATTTTGATATATTCTTTTAATTATTAGAAGCTAACACAGACCCGCAAAACATTTCCGGACAAATTAATATATTTATTGCAACAGTACTTCTTTAAGTACAGGATTTTTAGAATAATACAAAAGAATTCTAATCGCAGACACCGAAGTCTATAAGACCACTTGTCTTAGGCCTAACATTAGTTACACCTTTATTAAGTATGGCCTATATTTGATAAAGAGATAAATTAACTCTTTAACTTGTATATTTTTTTGCTTTTGTTTAGTTAGGGCTAAACTTAAATGTACTTTATACTATCAATAAATAAGCTTATGTTATTCGACGACCTAATGTTAGACCGTTCTAAAAACTTTGATAAGGTTTTAATACGTTGTTTTATAAAATCATGCCTACTAAAGTATATTTACATCCTTCTTTTGTTTACATCCATTGAAATGAAGTGCGTACGCATGTGCATTTAGATAGCAAATGCGTGCACATTTTCAGGACAGACAAAAACTGAGTATTATTATAATAGATCTTGTCATATTTCAGTGATAAAATTATAAGCCAGCTCTGGAATTTGAACAGTTGCAGAATATTCACAAACACGTACTAGGTTTATTGAATTCTATTATGCCACAGTTACATATGTGTTCTGTAAGAGATGTTGTTCTTATTTACTTTATGTTAAATTACAATTACACTAAACTGATTTGACCTTCATCTACATTATACGCATTTAACTGTAGTCTAAAAGGAAATCGGATTATTAAAGTTCTGAGCTTTCACTCTCATTGAGTTAAAGGACGAAACAAAAGAAACAGAACTGTTAGTTTTAGCTAAGAAAGACGAAAACAGGAAGTTTTATTACAAAAGACATCATGAAGAACACGACTTTGTACGTCACTGCATACTGTTGGACAGTAACAAAAGAAACTCATTCAAACAGAAATACAACATACCCAGAAAAAAATAAAATAAATATATTTTACTGTTTGTTCAGTGCTTGACCTCTGTGAGAGATTTAGAAACTTCGCGATCTTTCTGTGTTCGTTCAGTGTTTAACAGCTGAGAGACACGGATGTTCGCGGTCTTTTTGTGTTCGTTCAGTGTTTAACAGCTGAGAGACACGGATGTTCGCGGTCTTTCTGTGTTCGTTCAGTGTTTAACAGTATGAGAGACACGAATGTTCGCGGTCTTTCTGTGTTCGTTCAGTGTTTAACAGTGTGGTAGACATGGATGTTCGCGGTCTTTCTGTGTTCGTTCAGTGTTTAACAGTGTGAGAGACACGGATGTTCGCGGTTCTTTCTGTGTTCGTTCAGTGTTTATCTGTGAGGTAGACATGTATGTTCGCGGTCTTTCTGTGTTCGTTCAGTGTTTAACAGTGTGAGAGACACGAATGTTCGCGGTCTTTCTGTGTTTGTTCAGTGTGTAACTGAGTTAACAATGAATATTCAAGGAATAGAGTGGTAAATACTGCAGAAAATTACATTTACTTGATTAATCCCACGCACTTTAGGGTCAAATTCTAATCAACCGTACAAGAGTAGCCCAAGAATTGGCAGTGGATGCTGTTGACTAGTTGCCTTCCCTCCAGTTTCTCAGTTTGAAATTAGGAACAACTATACGCAGTTAACCTTTGAGTAGCTATGCGCGAAAACCTGGAATAAACAAACAAATGCAGACTTATCGGACTCTCTTGTCAGAATCGCCTTCGTAGTTACAAATCTAAGAATAATGAGCAAAAACACTTGAAAACTGATATATTTTTTTAAGTTCCAGTAGACTATGCTTTAAAGCAGTCTGGAGATAGATTTGAGAAGCTCCGTGATTGCGTGTCAATTTTCAGGTTTCTATGTGACGTTAAAAGAATTCAAGATCTGCTGCCGTCCCTAATTTTGAACTACAGACCAGAGGGAAGACAGCCAGTCGGCAACATCCTACCATCCAATCTAATGGATTAACGGTCACTCTTATAACACACCCACAGCAGAGGGAAGACAGCCAGTCGGCAACATCCTACCATCCAATCTAATGGATTAACGGTCACTCTTATAACACACCCACAGCTTAAAGTGCGGGGAATATTTGGTGTTATCGCACGAATTCGCATAACATTTATCTTGTTGAATGAATATGACGTCTCTATATTCAGTAAAGAAAATAAATGAAGTTCCGAACGTGTTAAGGTTTCCCAGTTTCTACCACATTAGATGCAAAGCACCAGCTTCACGTTTCATCAAGCAATCGTTTAATCTGTTGAAGCCGTACAAGTTTCTATGTAATATATAATTGTCTAAGGTATATTAAATTCAGCGAAATTGAAATATGGTAAGTAAACTTCATTGTATGTTCAGTATAATTCGCAAGGAATAGAACGCAAACTGTCAGAAAGAACGGCTGCTATAGTTTTAGTGATATGAACTAAGACGTTGAAAACTCTGAGAAGGTGAGACTGTTGTTATTTCCACTCTGTGAAATATGACAGAAAAACTATTCAAAGCAACAGTGAATGTAATAATTTTACTCACGCGAAATATGACAGAAAAACTATTAGATAGCATTATTGTCTCAGTCGGGCGAGATAACAAAGTAAAAAAACTACACCAATCGGTAGCTTAACAGTACGTCTGAAAACTTATAACGCTAAAAATTGGGTTTCGATACCAGTGGAGGGCAGAGCACAGATATTCCATTTTGTAGCTTTTCGCTTAACAACAACAACAACAAAAAAAAAAAGCAAAACGATAAAGATGATAATTTACTAATTTTGGTGAATATGAAAGAAGCAATAGGAACTACCAAAATGTCAGATAAGACACTGAAATCATAGAAGAAACATGAGACATGGTAATGTAGTACAGTAGTTTCAGTAATGTGAGTTCAAATAACGAAAGTACTTAAGAAACGTGAAAAGAAGGAATTTAATATAGTGATTTCGTCACGTGAAATAAGATAGCGAAACTGTGGAAAAAAGTGAGATGTTATTACGTAATTTAACGATTTCACCACATGAGATAATATACCGAAACTAAAGAAGGCATGAGAGACGTAGTATAGGTATGCAAGCTCAAGATTTTGTTAATTTAATATAGTGATTTCGTCACGTGAAATAAGATAGCGAAACTGTGGAAAAAAGTGAGATGTTATTACGTAATTTAACGATTTCACCACATGAGATAATATACCGAAACTAAAGAAGGAATGAGAGACGTAGTATAGGTATGCAACTCAAGATTTTGTTAATCAAGTTGTTTCATGACGCTAAACAGAGCTTTTAAAACTCATTTTATTTAATATAGACCACTGATGCATTTCTCGGGAGAAAAACAAGCAATTAACCTCTCTACGAGAGATACTTACGATGTTTCAGTAAGGAAGTACACCATGCTAATAGAATAATAATAACTTGACAAATAAAGATTTATAAGCATAATAAGTTTATTTATTTTTGAGGGAACATTCTACCTGTCTTCTTCAGGTATCAAAAACTTCTTAGCCTATTGATGGCATTGATATTTCAGTAAAGAAGCACATTATGCTAATGTAATAATAAGTTAGCAAACATTGATCTATAAGCATAATAATGTGATTTATTTTTTGGGAAACGTCTAGTATGTTCCTCCCAAAATAGATCACTTTATTATGCTTATAAACCAATGTTTATCAACGTATTATTACTCACGATGTCCTGCTCGTAATTATCACAAACTAGTGGGACGTGCCGCTTCGTTAGACATGGTAGTAAAAACAGGACATTCTGCGGTGGTGTTGAAGACCATTTAACAAAACTGTAAGTCGCCTAAGTGATGGAAATTGTGTATTTATCTGTTGTTATTGTGTTAAAACAAGTTGATAAAACTCTCACTTCCCGCGCCATTGAGAACATCAACATGTTTATTTCGTGACCACTAACGACATTGTTTTTAAACTGCGACATATTATGACTGCTTACAGGCTGTTTGCTGATAGCTACAGTTTGCTGTTTTACTTAAACGTTGATATTTTAGACGTTATACAATAACAAAGTACGGTTTGACTGGTTTATATACAGAGTGGTCCAAAAATGTAGTCATCCTTTAAGTTATACAACTTCTGTATATCCATTGTAAAAGTTTTATTTTTATTTCAGATAATATTGGAGGATGTATAAAAATAAACCCAAAACCTCCTTTGACGAATTTAAAGCAACAGATCACAAATACTTTCCATTGAATCAGAGTTGAAAATTGTGTAACATCATGCCAGGCACTCCGTCGTAGATGTCATAGTTGTTTGAATGCTGGTGGAGTCCAGTTTGAGCATCTCAAATGATGTAGCTGTGTATGTACAGTTAATTTGTTGTATGAAATATTAATAAAGATGTTATGCTGGCTTGTTGGTTCATTTACTATAGTAATATGAGCATTCAAAATGTGGGTATATTGTTTGGGCTACCCTGTATTTGCGCGATTTTTCCTTGTCAGATGTGCATAAACTTTAACATATACCCAGCTTTACAAGAATGGTTTTGTATGTTAGCTACTGTAACAGAAGCGCCTGTTTTACCAGTGTTTGCATAATAACTTTGTATAAACTACTAATTGTATATATTATGGATGTCAAAATTGAAATTCTTGTTATTTAACTTGTGAGGAGTGGAATTCTCCGAAACTAGTCTGGCTCACAGACACCCCTTAGAATCCGGGTTTCGATACCCGTGGTGAGCAGAGTACATAAAGCCAATTGTGTAGCTCTGTGCTTAATTACAAACAAACAATATAACCTTTATATATATTTATTTCATATAACCTTTATATATATATATATATTTATTTATATAACCTTTATATATATATATATTTTATATAACCTTTATATATATATATATTTGTACAAAATCAATAATTTCTACTTATATTTAATATTTTTTTTATATATATTATTTGGTTGCATCATAATTTTTTAAACCTATTATCCAATATTGTTGAATTGTCATTATGTTAAAAGTTTTGGTGCTACAAGTGCCGAAAGAACAGCAGTAGGAAATTTTAGGGGTACATTTTTAATATTTTATTAGAACATATCCATTAATAAGATGGATTTTACTATTTGATAACCTTAACGATAAATGTTTATTCGTATTGTGTTTATTTCGTTACGTTATCATATTTGTTGCTTTGTTGAATAGAGCACAGTGTATCTTGAAATAAATGCAAATTTTGCCATAAGGTTGCTTATCGTTACATGGCTACGGTCGAAGTTTATTCTACCCATAATTCAATTACATTATCCCAGATGTTCTGTTTTAATTATCTGTGAGGGAAATCGTATGAATGAAAACTACTTTCACTAACTTATCTTAAATATTATTCATAAGCTTTGGTACACTCTGCCTATATTAGTGTTATAGTATAGTGCTTTGATAGTGTTCTTACATACGGTATTTCCAGAAAGTGCTTTTGGGTAAATACCGAATTTATTGACATGGCATGCAATAGGTTTTTTTTTTTCGAAGATCTATAAATAACATTCGTGTGTCGTTGTAGCGAACACGAACTAAATGACATTGGTTGATGGCTAACTTCTATATCGTCGTTTCGTTCTTCGTATTTTTTCAATAAGCGATTAATATGCATTTCAATCTTCAGCCTTTAATTAGTTGTTATGTATCTGTCTCATACAATTAATAACCAAAGAAAGTCTAATCAAGCTGACAACCCTTCATTACTTTCATTCAACGCCGAGAAAAACACAGAGAAGAAACTTACATTTTGTAAATTAATTTACAATTAATTTATACGCAAGATATTTCTAAGATATCATTTATTCACACTAGTTCATCAAACAGTACTTTTAAATATAAAACAAAACACCATTATTTTCTGTCAGCACACCTGGATGATGTACAGAGAAACATTATTGAGGTTCATTATTCTTACGTTTTCGGATGTAAGATTTCGGTAAGTATATGATTGTTTGTTTGTTTTTAATTCACCCATTTACGCCCATAAATTTATAAAAATAAGTCATATTAAGACATTCGATTTCGAAAATAAAAATATAATATATTTTTTGTTTTATAGCAAAGCCGCGTTAACCCATCTGCTGAGTCTGTCCTCCGAGGGGAATCGAACCCCAGGTTTTAGTGTTGTAAATCCATAAACTTAACGTTGTCCCACCGGGGGACATGAAATATAACCTCTGTAATTTCACAACTCCAGCGTTTGGGCTATTCTGCATTTCAACTCTAATTAAGCATAACTGAAGTTAGCCCTTAAAACAAACCCATATATATTCTATACGTATATGATTGAAAATATCTGTTATTAGCTTATTATATTTAATAAACTTTCTTTTATTGGACAGAAATATGGACTTACAACGCTAGAATCCGGGTTTCGATACCTGTGGTGGGCAGAGAACAGATAGCCCTTTGTGTAGCTTTGTGGTTAATTACAAACAAACAGAAATATATTTATCTGATTATAACAATTTCTAACCAGGTGGCCAGTTAGCAGACGACAAGATAAATGACACTTAATTTTATTAAAAAACTAATCTAGAGCGATAATAAAAATAACATATATTTTCATTACGAAATCTTAAGAAATACACATGCATGTAAATGCATAGTCGATAGAATGTTCATGAATTCAATCCTATTTTCAGGTATTATCATTCTAATTTCACTCACCTGTGGTTATTTAGCAGATTTTATGTATGTTTACTGATTACTGTATTCCATTTTAAAGTGTAAGAAAAAATAAAGAAGTTAATTATTCACTTAATTATATGATTATAATTAACACGAATCTTCACTTAAGGGTGCAGTTCATGATGATTATTAGATAATTAAATTTGTTATAAAATGTGTCCCTAAATAATTAAAGAGGTAGTTACTAACCCTTTTGCCAACAAATTACACTGTTTGTTTGTTACGGATTTCGCGCAAAACTACACGAGGGCTATCTGCGCTAGCTGTCCCTAATTTAGCAGTATAAGACTAGAGGGAAGGCAGCTAGTCATCACCACCCACCGCCAACTCTTGGGCTACTCTTTTACCAACGAATATTGGGATTGTTCGTCACATTATAACGCCCCCGCGGCTGAAAGGGCGAGCATGTTTGGAGTGACGGGGATTCGAACCCGCGACCCACAGATTGCGAGTCGAGCTCTCTAACCACCTGGCCACAAATTACACTGTTGAGTATTACCTATTTGTTTATTTTTTTATTTTTATGTTTGGTCCATCGAAAAATACTTAAACAATGAGCAAAACGTATAATGGAGATTAATGATAATATAAGCACTGACATTTTTGACAATAGTTTACACTTTTGTGGAAGTTTTTTCTGTTTCTAGTAAGGCAGTTTTGTTTCACCCAAAATGAGCTAAACATTGGGTAAAAGTTTTAAGCCTGATAGAAGGGATCAGAGTTTTTTTCAAGTACAAACGTTTAGCTCATAGCTCCGTCATTTCTTGACCGATTTGAGATCTAATTACGGTTTTGAACTCAGGAGGTCAAACACTCTTATCCTGCCTGAAGGAATTTTAGATGCCGCAGCTATTGAGGATTCTCTCTTGTTTCCTAAAGGATGGGATAAAGCAACATGTGAAACAGGGAAAAAGAATTGTTGAAAACTACTCGAGGGTTATTTGCTCTAGCCATCCCTAATTTTGAAGTGATAGATTAGAGGAAAGGCAGGTAGTTAATACCACCCACCACCAACAACTCTTGGGCTACTCTCCTTATCAACGAATAGTAGGATTAACTATTAAATTATACGAGACCCTCAGATTGCGAGTCGAGTGCCCTAACTACCTGGCCACACTTTATGAAATGATAACTAAATAATACGTTAGTTTCAAATATTTACAATACAATCTTAATTTAAAAGGAAAATGAAATATGATGTTGTTATAAATATCTTGAAATTTCAGCAAAAGTATATTTCATTCCGCAGCATGAGCTTGAAAGAGCACCCCGTTGGCTCAGCGGCAAGTCTGAATACTTATAACGCTAAAATCCTGGTTTCGATACCTGTGGTGAGCACAGCAGAGACAGCCCGTTGTGTAACTTCGCGCTTAATTACAAACAAACAAATAAAAGTTTAAAATATTTTCCATATGCTACTTTCTTTTTAGCGGTAAGTTCATAGACTTACAACCCTAAAATTCAGGGTTCGATTCTTTGCAATGAAAACAGCAAATAGCTCAATGTGTCTTTGCTTTAAAACAAACAAAGAAACATTAATCTAAACAAATTATTGAAACGGACAAATATTTACAAAGAAACGTGTTTGCTCACACGGTAAATTTTGCTTATTATATTCATCAACGGTGTTTGTGGGAAAAGATATAAGATATAAATGATATAAAGATATATTATATACCCTGTTCCTCTTATGTTAAGAAAACCTGCTTTTTGTATTGGAAGAGGGAAAAAAACTTTTATATTTTTATAATTGATTTAGGAGTTTACTAGATACGATTGTAATGTAATTAACTGTTGCATCCAGTCTAGTTATATACACATATTATCCAGCCCGTTTTGTTTGAAAAAAAAAAAGTATTATGTCCAAATGCAATATGATTAAGATGTATTCCATCACGACAACTCATGCTCTGTGTTTAGCTCAAATATTCCTACAGCAGTTTCGAAACAGTATTTGCAAGATAATTAGACTGCGTCCAAACATTCCCTTCAGTTCTCGAGCAGCCTCAATTAAATTAATTTTAATAAAAGTAATTTTAAAGAAACACTGTTTTTTGTATATATTGAAGGAGTTTTGGATGCGTGTAAAGAGGAGTAAAAAACTTGATTTCTTCATTGAATTGTTGTTTTATTCAAATAACGTTCTAGAAAAGTAGCTAAAAACAAGATTCTTATATTGAACACAAACACGAATATGAAATAACTTCCAATGCAAAGTTGTTTTTTTAATTTACTCAGCCATAGGAAAGAAACAATCAATTCTCAGCGGAATAAGCTAGGCTACATCCGGGTTTCTACGAGTGTGTGTGTGTGTGTGTGTGTGTGTACGTGTATAGCAGGTAATTTCATTGAGTTACACAAACCCGCACATAGTTACATAGTAGATGTTGAAGAGTTCGTAAAACATTAACAGAATAATATATATTGTAAAGTTACAATAAAATTTTAAATATCTATTTTGAAAAATTAAATTAGTTTAAGAACATTTAATTTTGTTTTTCTTGTATGTGCAGTATAGACGGATTTATTTAGAGAAATAACTTTTGGTTACACTTTTAAAGAACCAAATCAATAATGTAAAGGCGCGTAGTGAGGATCGGGTATAACAAATTCATTTATAAGGAATATAACAATTGACGAAAATCAGAAAAGTTCACAACTCAAAATTTTTGCTCTTTTTGACAAAAGCTGCAATGGACCTAGTTATTAAATTGCACGCATGTTTTAAGCCAATGAATGTTACGAATTATAAACAGGATTATAAACCTATAAACAAAATGATAGTCTAGTCCGTCCGATCTGCAAGAAAAAATAATAAATCTAAAAAAAAAACAACTAAAAACATCTTGAACTGCATTAAAACTCGAACATTGTGCATTTTAACATGTTTATCCCACCACTTAAGTTATGGTTTTAACATGTTTATCCTACCCCTTAAGTTATGGTTTTAACATGTTTATCCCACCACTTAAGTTATGAAAGTTTTTTGTTGAACTTCGCGCGAAGCTACACGAGGGCGATCTGCGCTAGCCTTTCCTGATTTTGAAGTGATAAACTAGAGAAAAATTCAGCTAGTAAACACCACCCACAGCCGATTCATGGGCTATTCTTTTAATCAATGAATAGGAGGATAGAGCGTCAGATTATAACACTTCCAACCCCACCCCCGGTTTTTAAAGGGCGATCACGTTCGAGATTATGAAAGTTCACTGGACGTATCTCTAAATGCTGTCTCCCCCACCTCCCCCCAGTGGCACAGCGGTATGTTTGCGGATTACAACGCTAGAAATCGGATTTCGATACCCGCTGTGGGCAGAGCACAGATTGCCCATTATGCTTAACTACAAACATACAAACTAAGTGCTGTATGAAACGTATTACATGTAAATCATTTGGACTTTTTCCGAAAAAAAAAAAGAAAGCTGAAAATATGCATTTAAATTAGTCATTTTACTCGTGTCTAGTATCATTTATGTCATAAGTAAGAGTATTAAACGTCAAGTGCCTATATGTATTAATACTCTTCCAATAAAAACGCATAATAAACAGGAAAAAAGTGAATTAAATTTTGTAATGTTTCCTATGCAACCCAGTTTCATGAAATGCTCTAAAGGATACATGAAGAGGGCACTTTTCTGTTTTGTAATTTCTTCGTAAACATTTGTTCGATCAAGATGAAAACGTTCCTCATAGGTTCATGGCTTATGATTCATTGTCCATTATAACCAGCGTGTAAGATAATCCCTCGCAATTTCTCACGTACGCTCGACCATAATCTACGAGAGTTATACGAAAAGAACAACACTGTTGTAATGTTTTAAGTCTCCCAAACCTAATGCAATTTAAAACAGAAGAGACAAGCACGAAAGACTGATTGTGAGAATTAAGCTTAATCCGTAGATTTAAACGTGAAAGCTGAACGCCAGCATTTCTTTCTTAGACTATTCCAAGCACATCTTAGCTAAAAGAATTAAAGCACTCCTCACAATCCACGTCATTTGTCCCCGACATCTGCTAAGATACTTCAAAAGTAGGTTTAAGTAAAGAAGTTTTGCCTCGTGTTTTTAGATGCTTCAAATTCGTTTAAAAATGTAATTCATGAAAATCTTTTAATTTGTTCGTAATTTTCATGTATTTTCGCTAATTCGATAAATTTTCTGCTGATGGCAAAGTGTAGTTGACGACTTCTTGTAAATAAATTTCAGCTTAATATAATGTGTTATATTTAAATATGGTATATTATAATATATTTATTTTTATTTGTCTTCATCGAATATATTTTTTTTTATAAAGGAAATAATTTGTAATGTTATAAGTAACAGAACGTAGGCATTCTTATTGGGTTTCGATACCCGAGGTGGACAGAACACCGAGAGCCCTTTGTGCTTAACTACGAAACACTGTTTTATTGGATGTACAGAAAAGGATAAATGAATAATTCTGTTCAGAAAAATATAATAAACAATGATTTTTAAACTTAATAATTCTTAATATAAGATACTAGATGTACTTCTGCAGGGTCCCCGAAAAGAGCTCTGTTTCAAGAGTAAATAAAACCAAAATTAAGAGAAAAAAAGAGGGGCACTCAGTAGAGCGCATACTTCCGCCACACAGCATTGATCACATTCGGCTCTCGAAAATACGAAAATGTATCCGTATGTCCGTTACTCTCAACGGATTAATTTTAGCAGGACAATGAGGAATAATATTCTACATATGTCCACAAAGTTTCATCAAAATCCGATCATTTTTGACTGAGTTATAGAACAAAAATAGTGTGAAAAATCGGTCCCCATGTTAACAGATAGGGATATTTTTCGGGATTTTGCTGTGACCTTGATATTCGACTTTGACCATCCAAAAACTAATCACTTCTAAGTTGGAACATAGTCCAAATGTATACCAACTTTCGTCCAGATCAGTTCAGCCGTTTTCGAGAAATCTTGCTGACAAACTCGCACACGCACAAACAAACGTAGACACGGGTGAAAACATAATCTCCGTCCTCCTTCGGTATCGGAGGTAAAATATTTTTATTTCTTGCTTTTAAAGTTCATATGTCGTGCTTTGTTGTAGCCTACAAAGTGCATAATTCTTCTCGTGATTCATGGCATGTGCACGTTTTACTAACGTCACGACAGTACAAATTGCAATGTTAAGTGTCCCGTATGTGACGTCATTTTAGTGTCTACTTACTGACTGACAGACAACACATTACCGTTGTTGGTAATTAGGCAATTATTATTATAAATAGCTTAAAATCAAAACCAAATAAAATACGCTTTTTTACATAAAAAAAAACAAACACATAAACATTACTGAGATGTTTACATCGATCCTCAAGAGCATACTTTATATTAGTAATTGCAGGATATCTTATCTTAATACACAATTTATGTGGAAAAACCGAAATTATGTATGCAGTATAAAGTATAAAATAATGCAGAGTTAGAGAGTTGTAATTAGTCTGAAAAGTTTTAATGAATTTTGTCCACCAGTTTAGTTATGACGTTAATCTGCTAACGCTAAGCACTGCATATTCGGATCGAAACTTCATTCCCAAAATAATCTAATGGAGTCCATTTAAACCTTTTACATAACATACTCGATATTTTCTGATTTTATCTGAAAACTGTGTGTTCTGGGTGGTGAATATTGTATAAATAATCTATGAACTATGGAAAATGTCTTTAAAATTAACTGCAATTTGCACTTGTGTAACAATCTAAGAATCCAGCTTATAAATTTTATGCAAATCCTAGGAAATAATCTGAAAAATTAAATAAACACTCAAGGAGAAGTAAGAAATATTTTTTTACATATATATATAGATGGTGCATTGCTTCATCAGGAAATGCTCTTGTCATAGTCAAATAATTAAAATTATTTAAGTTCTAGTGGCATAGTGGTACGTCTGCGGACTTGCAACGCTAAAATTCGGGTTTCGATACTTGTGGTGGGCAGAGCACAGATAGTCCATTGTGTAGCTTTGTGCTTAATTACAAACAAATAAGCAATAGACGAAGCCGAAATATTAGTAATAAGAATAAACCATACCACAATGAATGATTCAAATTTTCAATATATCATTTGTATCATTAGTACTAGAATAATCAAGGTAGGTTTTAGAAAAAAGTGGTAATTCAACTAGTAAACAAAATAAAATATTTATCCAGCCCTCTTATATAATCACATAAAATAATTATAATAAATATGTTTCATTCTAACGCTCCCTAGTGGCACAGCGATATATCTGCGGGATTAAACCGCTAGAAACCGGGTTTCGATACCCGTGGTGGGAGCACAGGTAGCCCTTTGTGCAGCTTTGTGCTTAATATAAACAACAACAACTTTACAAAGGTTCCAATTAAATGTTGGAATCTAGCCAGTAAACAATAAACTCTGTACTCACTACACATTCCTACGCTCGTTAGTTGGTGGCATTTCCTCGCTAGAAGACTCTAGTGTTTTGAAAATATAAGAAATGAATACCTACATATAGACTGTAAGTTGTTCCTGCTTATGGGTGGTATATCGTGTTTCAATTATTGCTTTTCTTCGAAACTGGTTCTAGAAAAAAACAACAACAGAAAAACAGTACCATATATAATTTCTTTATCTCTAGAATAAAAAACAGGGAGCTTGAGGTCTGTTTTCCTCAACATGATTTTATTTGATGGCTTGTTTGTACCTGACATTTTAAATACACTGTAAATAGCATGTAAATTATGCACATTATCATTAGACAGCGTTTAAAGTTTTAACTGTTTTGTGAATTATAATGCTCTGTTTACCCTTTAGAAACAGGCGTTAAAATCATTGCTTGAAGAAAGTTAGTTTAAACTTCTTTCAATCGAACTGTCTATGGTAGATTTTACTCGATAATCGATAGATGATTTCACTTTCACTGGTCGATGAATGGTGCTCTACCCAGATCCCTGGTGAGGAGATCATTAAGCTTTCTTGAAATTAAGTTATTCACATTGTATTTATCATTCTCGCCATGTTCTTCCAAAGTCTGAAGCTTACTTTAAGGAAAATATATACGAGTATACTAAACTAAAAATTTAAATCTGCCTGAATAATTGACACTTTTAAGTATACGAATTTGCTCATACTCATACCCACATAGTCTCTACAATACTGTAGTTTGATCCATTACTCACTATCGCTGGTTCCACCATAGAGTAGAGCTATCCAATGCTGGCGAAGAGCATAGATGTTTAACTAACCATTTTCGTAAATTTATTATTTGACCATTTTACGTCAGACAAAGATATAAGTATAAGTATTTGTACACTTGGCGTTCAACTGAACTACGTGGATAATATTAATTTATTTCCCAGGAACACTTTCCTGCATGTTTCACTCGCTTGTAATTCGATAAGCTTGCGTAGATTAGTATGTTATATTAGATAGCGCATGTTCTAGGCAATTATAAATTAGTCACGAGTGAGGTGTTGCTGAATTAAAAATTAGCACAAAATATGAGGCTTAATATCAGTAGTGACCAAGAATGGTTTAGCTGGCTTGTTAAAGATATGAATATTTTAAAGAGAAATCATCATAATAAAAATATCTACTGAATGAAAAAAGCTTGTTGTATAGTTCCGATTACAATCACATTCGGTTGTAGTAAGTTATGCCACTTTTAGACAGATATCAGTTTATCATGAGTGGCGAGTTCAACTGACTTACTAGGACTATTCACCATCTTTGAAACTTGCTTTTATAGCGAGTTTTCGTTTCTTATTTATGAATGCTGACGTTAGCAATATCATAAATATTAAAATTAGTAAATGTACAAACTTCCAGTTTTGAATCCCTCCCTTGTCTATCACAATAGTTCTATTTAGCAAAGTGAATGAAACAATATGGATGATTAATTCCCACATTACCGCCCCCAAGTGGCTCAGCGGTACGTCTGAAGGCTTATAACAGCACACACAGATAGCCTATTTTGTAGTTTTGTGTTTAAATACAAACAGACCTATATTGCCGACTTGTTTATTATTTTTCACTATCTGTGAGGCCAACATATTGCTTCATATCTTTATGTATATACCTATCATAACATTCATTTAAAAGAACTGATTAAAAAAAATGTTTACACAAATTCTAAAGACGTGCAAATTAAGATCTTTTCGTTTGTAAACTTATTAGCATTTACTTTAAACGTTTATTTATATACCTTTATGCCCTCTATAGTTATTTCACGATATCTTGAACTGATCACCCTCTTGTGAATATTTTAGTCGAGTGTTGGAGTTGCATTGGCATGGTAGTAGAAGTACTGTGGTAAGTTTAATACAAGTTGTAATCAAACTATCGTTTTTATACTTGTTTTGTTCTAATTCAAACTGCTTACATTTCTTAATTTAAGAGGTTTAGTTAAGCGTATATATATTTTTAACATTTAAAAGATTATAGTCTAGATACTGTGTTTTAATTGATTGCGATATAAATAAACAAAAACGTTCGTGTAATTTATTAATGTTAACGTTTTTAGAAGAAATATTATAACTATAATACTAACGTTAGGCTTATGCTAAACCTACTTGTATACAGTTAAATTATATTTATAAGCAGTATTAATTTTGAATAAACGTGTGTATATATACATTCACAACATTTAAAACATTATAGTCTAGGTGCTGTGTATCAATTGATTGCGTTATAATTAGAAAAAAAGAACAAAAAACTTGCATATAATTTACTAATGTTAACGTTTTTAGGAGAAATATTAGAACTTAGACGTTTATAATTCTAACGTTAGGCCTATGCTAAACCTAGTTGTATACAGTTAAATTAGAAGCGGTATTAACTGAATAAGCGTGTGTGTCTGTATGTATATGTGTGTGTGTGTATATATATATATATATATATATATATGTTTATAATTTATTGACAATAATTTAATGCAATTATAAACACAGAGTAGGCCTAATGTTTAGCATAATGATTAATGCAAAATTGGTTAAAAATCAAATCTGATAACTTTTCAAGCACAGATATATTACCTGATAAAATCAATTGATAATTCGAAATACAACATTACAAAGGGAAAATTAAAGTTTGTAAAAGACATAAGTTCAATCGAGCCTAGGATAGTTGTAGGATATCCTAATATTTTAACAGATTTTTTTCAAAAGTAACAACGGAAAGATAATACAGATTTTCACGACGGCTGGAATTAACTGTTACTTGTTAGTGTTAATATTATTAGTAATAGGGCAGAGAAACGTCTGCACATTTAAACAATGTGAGTTTTAACTTGATTTTATCTTGAAAAATTAAATATTCTAAAAATAGAATTATGTATTTCGCTTTTGAACAGTGTAAAAATCCATAGTACTTAACTTCAGCAGCAATTTACGGAACAGTGTAAAATCCATAGAACCTAACCTCAGTAGAAAGTTACTGATATTGATATTCTGAAATGAATCGTAATTGTGTGAAATATACTTGAAATGTATGGCGCTTTCTTATTTGAAACAGTATAAATAACATCCTATGTGCGGACAGCAAAGAATAAACACCTAAACCGTGACGACTTGTCACGAACTGGTATGAGATTTTATTTTTGTACGTGAAAAGTTTTTAAACTATTTCAGTACTTCGCTGTTTATGTGGAAATCATTCATCTCGCTTGTTGTTATTCCTCGAAGTTTCTTCTTTGGGCCATCTGCCGTATAAGGAAATAAACTGTTACTCTTCAGCCACAGTGACATGTGTAATTAATATAGTAAATTCCAAGCTAACTAAAAGTGGAGGAATGTTCCAATACAATGCTATTTGATTGGTTTTTCATTGAAAGATACTTTCTAAAAAAAAAAGAGAGATTAAACATATTTCCGACTTGCTTGATTTGGACTAATACATAGGAATGATAAGGATTTCTCTTCCCCTCTCCGTTCCCCAGGTAAATAATCTGGCTCCCAGAAACTTGTAATTCAATAGCACGAGATACAACCTTTTACTTGCATATCCAAAATGCCACTGGCTACAGAAATACCAGGAATAGACTATTTTATTAGTTTATTACCATGGTAACTATGATAGTGGGACGAAGATGTTGGGCTTATTATGTTAGATCTTTGTAGAAACCAAAGAAAAAAATCGGTTAATCCTAGTTATATTTCTGGCTTTAATTAAAGAAAAAAAAAACAAAAAAACATTAAAGGCTTTAATCGATAATTGCAAAATATTTAGTCAACACGTGTTACTTAACCCTAAATTTAAAGTAACATTGTGGCATTGTAGGATGATTGGTGACATAAACTAAGTGGTTTTTATTGTGTTAAACTAAGTATGTGTTGGTCACTTAAGGTAACTCCGTAATAAGGTACATCATAAAAGGTGTGAAAATGGTAAATTGGAGTAGTGCCGTTTAGCATGACATTATTTTGATATGTAAATATTTTAATTCACATGCACATATTGGTTTATTTATGGTTTAAATCTTATTACTCAATTATTTCGTATTGGAAGAAATAGCACTTAACTATTTTTTCTCTTACAGTTTCCTTACAAATATTACACTACATGCATGTGTAAATAAAATGTATATTTTAAATACAAAAAATACAATACCTTCGTAGAACATTGTTTTACAGCATTACACGCACAGTATAAATGTACAGTTTAATACATGGTAATATGTTAATAATTAAATACAAAAAAAAAAAAAAAAACTTATGAAAGCGTTAATACTTCTCTGTTTCGTCTTTACGACTTTGTTATGGGCTGAAAAAAAATCTGGAATTTAAGAACGTTTCTATAACAATCCAGTTTGTTTTACAAAATAATACATAAGGTTACATGAATATTAACGTGTACAATCAAGTCTACCAAATATATTTTTCATTGCTCAATGATAATGAAAGCTTTCTCGAAAAGTCTTACGCGCCCTCAATACTTAGAAATCAAAGTAAAAAGTTAACTATTGTAGAACAGTTTTGTTTTATATTATCAGTCTTAATACAGTTTTCGATAAATTATTAATACCTTCTTAGGTATTCAAATTGGTACGAATGAGCAGAATGAATACATTTTGTATCGATTAAATAACTCGTACTTTGTTTTATTTATTGAGCAATGACGCTATTGGCTCAGGAAGCAAACATGACGAACTCGTTTCTATTAAACATTGTACAAGCAGGGAGTTGTCAGGTGACTTTACTCGCCAAAGGTGAGCCCATAGGGAAGGAATTGATTAAACTATAAGTTCATATTAATCGAATGCTTAATTGATATCTTAGTATTATATAGGTTTGATACAGAATCTGAGATCTATCATTCACCTGAAGCTATAAAAGTTTTAATATTTGTTCCTTTCTTGATTTCTTTAGTGTACGACATTTCGCGGTAATATTGATGAAAGCAACTTTTAAACAAAATATTGTGGACGTCTACTTGTTGATTATGGAAAATGGCTGGAATTGATAAATGTATTGAAGGTTTGAATTGTCATCTATATTCTAACTACCAACGGCTCGATTATAATTTATTAAATTTCTGATTTTGATTAGCTCTGATTCTTGCATCAAGATCATTGTCCCTAATCCACATGTGCTTTCTGTCGTTTAGTGTACGAAGTGACAAATTTTCAATTGTTTTTTTTTGTATTTATTGATTTTCTATATCGTACGCATTACGTTAATGATAGTATTGTATTTATAGTTGATGTCAATAATGATAAGTTTAATTACATTATTCTTTATCATTAAATTACATATAACCTTTCGTTAGCTTGCAGTTAAAACTGAGGTGTTTTATTACTTGATTACTTCATATCTTCAAGAGCAAAAATTCAGTTTTGATAACAATTGAGAAATAGGAGTGATTTTAACGAGTTTTGTATAAAATTATATCTAACGTTAGAGGTGCTCGAAAGCCAGTCATCCGGAAGAAAGTCATAAAAACAAAAGCATAAAGTCGCATTAATTCTTCAATAAACTTGAAGAGAGGTTTTATGGTGTAATTTATACATTATTTAACATTTTAGTGTAAATGACGCCTTTGATTACATTACCGACTCAAGTTGTAGCTAAATGCTACTTTTCTGTTGTCTAAGATTTATATCACCATGGTTGAAGAATTTACACATATAGCGTAAGTTAACGGTAGATTTGTTCTGGTTGTTTTTATACGGAGAATAAGCTAAATGGAAAATGAAGTCATATTCAGTAAAGGTTTGTTATACAACAGAACTGAAGTTGTTCCAGCCACCAGCATGCAGTTACCTTGTCTACAACGAAAATAATTAAACCCGTTAGCAACGGTTGATGTATACAGTGTTGATAATCTGACTACAATCCTGAAAATATATTTATAATCGACATTAATGTATAAAAATACATCTCATCTGTACATATGACAGGGTTTAGACTGGCATATGATTTGTGGCCAAATATTGACATCACTCTTTGAAATGAAAGAAAATAATTCACTCTCCACCCCTCCCCCCTAAGGAAGTTCCTCTTTTACTTTCCATTGCAATGTTTTCATTACGTTACGTATAACAAATGTAAAAGTAAAAAAAAAAAAAATTCTTGTTCTCGGAACATAACTTTCCTCTGATTATTCCATTCAAAGCAAAAAAATATAACACAATGTTCTGTTATTTTTTAGGTCGAATTCCCAACTGGTAATACAATTACTTAGTGGTTACATTATACAAAAGGAAGTATTACTAGCTGAAAAGTTGAATTTCGCCACTAGATGGCAATAATAAAATTAGTTTATTTTTGGATAAAGTACAAAGTCTTCAAACAAGGTTAAAATTGTCTTTATTAAACCGAAAACTGCTTCAAAATAAGGCAATGATAAAATTAATAAACATAACCTTATAAACACAGAGAAGTGTAGTGATAAAGTATCAAACAGTTTCAATAAGTTTGAAAAGTATCTTTTAAATTAATTCAAAAGCAAAATGTATATATAAACATGATGCCTGCGCAACTAAGCTGAACAGATCTATGTGTCATGTATTTGACATATGAGTGTCCAAATGTCTTAAGTTTGATTATGATGATGATGGCATGCGAAAATTCAATTATTGATTGTCTAGGTTATTAGTACCCGAACATAATAGGGCTTTGATATATTTTCGCCAAGAAAATATATTCAATTTAAGAAATTAAAATACCTGGCTTGGTTTACTTTAGCACATTTGTTGAGGAATATGACTTGCAATTTGGTTTATGTATTATCGGGGTTATAGTGAAAAATGCGATGCTTAAGTTAACCTCAAATTTTCTCAACTGGACTGAGATTGCTGCTTGCGTTGGCCAGAGAAGATGACCAAAGTCTGTGTATAGTTCAGGCAACATTAGCATGCCGAGTTATTGCACTATCCGTTTTGAAAAGGCCCGGCATGGCCAGGTGGTTAGGGCGCTCGACTCGCAATCTGAGGGTCGCGGGTTCGAATCCTCGTCATGCCAAACATGCTCGCCCTTTCAGCCGTGGGGACGTTATAAGTTGACGATCAATCCCACTATTCGTTAGTAAAAGAGTAGCCCAAGAGTTGGCGGTGGGTGGTGCTGACTAGCTGCCTTCCCTCTGGTCTTATACTGCTAAATTAGGGACGGCTAGCGCAGATAGCCCTCGTGTAGCTTTGCGCGAAATTCAAACCAAATCAAACCGTTTTGAAAAGCCCTGGGGTATCAGAATGAAGATGCAGCACAGTGAGATCACCATTAAATCACTTCTAATAACTTTAACATAGTCTGAAGTTTATGGTATTTTATAAGCCTTTTCAATCGCTTGTCATAAGCAGTTGGAGGCCACTGTGTTTCCTAGTATTACATTCCATTTTGAATGCTACTACTAAAAGACTTTGATTATAGTTGTATTTGAGCAGCCAGTCAAAAAATCGTTCTTTCATAGCGATACTACTTGACCCCCAGTGGCACAGCGGTATGTCTGCGGACTTACAACGCTAGAATACGGGTTTCGATACCCTTGGTGAGCAGAGCACAGATAGCCTAATGTGTAGCTTTGTGCTTAATTACAAAACAAACAAACAAACATAGCGATACTCGTGCTGATGGGCATGCATAATCACGCCCATTTTAAAGGCGGAGGATTCTTTTCTGTCACCATTCTTGTAAACTAATCATTATATGATTTCATCTTAGCACTTATAGATATCGAGCGTTATAAATGACATACCAAAAGATAAGTCAAGTTTATATATAGCCAAAACACTAATAAAATTCATCTGTGGATATAAATAACAAAATCCAGTGTTTTGATGCATACATACATACAGGGTGGCCCAAAGGTAGGTACACAGTTGATAATTGATAATGTAATTAAGTTAAAATTAAAGTATACAGTTGGTAATTGGTAATTTATTTAACGGCACTTTATACACGACATGGAATTATTGGAAAGTTAATCCCAAATTAATTCCGCAGGCGTTCAAATTTAAACTTGTCGCTGTTCACACAATCCTGGAGTCTGCCTGCCACATTTCACCAAACTTACTGACACAAGTCTGTCTGTCCATCAATTTTTGTAAATGCATCCATGATGTATCCATTCATTTCGTCAACATTTCACGATTTTTGACTGCACACTTTGTCCTTGAGTACTCCCAAGAAGAAACCGTCCATAAAGTGGTCACGTTTAGTTGTTAATTTTTCTCATTTTTATTTTGTGCTACGATAATATTCCATTATGGTATCAAACAAACTACTATTAAGGTTAAGTGACTGTTGACACTGGTCATTTTGGGACACATCAATTCAACTACTTTGTGTTAGATAGTTAATATTAAATTCCAATCAGAGGAAATGCCTTCTTAGGTCAAAAATAAAAACCAACATCATATTCGTAATGAGTATGGCTGATTAAATATGTTGTTCCTACATATCAATATTAATTTGTGTTGTTTCGTTAGTTGGGTACCTTCGCTGATAACGATGTTTTCGACCGTAAACCAATTAATATATCACGAGATTTAACCAGAATAGCAGAACTAATTAAGTCCTAAATTCATACACTAAACTAACAATGCAAAATAATATACAATAAAACTAGATATAATTAAACATAACCAATACTTTTGACGAAAGTAACTTTAAAGGAAGTATAAAATGTATATCTCGTTTTTAGCTTCAAGTATTGTCGTAGATTTAAAGTCTGTTGTACAAATCGAAATCATTATAACTGTCTATTTGCAAATCTCTACACAACCATTCCCAACAAGTCTTGTGACAAGCGAAAACCCAGTAAATAGCTCTTCGAGTGTTTGACTTTAGAGAAGTTTTATGTAAGAGACAATTTGCTACTGTATAAGTCACTGTTTAACTCTAGTGTGTTGTAGCAGGACAATAGAAATAATGTAGCCAAAAGTTAATGCTTATGAAGGTACAAAAATAATACCTAAATCGTGTAATAAATAGCTAGGTTATTGTTGCTCTATTATAACGATATTATATGTAGTAAAAAAGAAAAATGAATTACGAGTTTTTTTCTTGCACAACTAATCGCCTTTAATTTAATTAACCACTGTCACTACAAAATACGTGGAATAGATAACAAGAAATGGTAAATGAAGTTAAATCTTTTACTAGTTGAAAAAGAAAATACGATGAAATTCAGGAACACTAATAATCATAATAAGGCTTAGAAAAGTAGCAACAATGGTATATAGGACAGCTAAAGCACTTAACAAAATATAGGTAAAAACAGTGTTCATCAACTCTACAGTTATTTGATATTGCTTTTAACAATTTCTAAGAAATTAAAACGTAGAAGTGGAAGTTCTAAAAGACTGATAATCTGTACAATTTTTAAACCCGTAATTGCTAGCTAGAATAGTGTTGAATTTTCCGCCAAGTTTAGGGAATGTGGTGTTCAAAATGCAATAGGAGAAACATCGTTTGTGAAAAGTACCACTAGCTCTGTCTACAAAATTGTGTAATTCAATTCTATCATAGTTAGTGAGCTGTGCGTGGTTAAATATTTTAATATAACATGTTTATATTTGAAAATTGAAAGTTTCTAACTCCAGCATTAAAAGTGTCCGTTTTATTAAAGACAACTTGAATGTTTCAATAACGATGCTGAAACCAGGTAATGTATACTTTTTGTTTGATGAAGAGAGTTTTATTTTTTATTTTTTTTTCAAGAATGAATTCTAGTGGATAAATTTGTTCGGCTGTGTAAAAACAACACTATAATGATATGTATTATCTTCATTATATCAACAAGCGCTGCAGATGTACAAACTTTCATACCTAATATTCTTAGTAAGACTTGTCACGTATGAAAATTCCGTTTTGAATAGATATAAGTAATCAACTGTTGGACTGAAGTTATCTCTGTTTGGAATTGCTTTTATTTGTAGAAAAAGATGTTGCCCGACTTGAACACATGTTGTCAAGTAAAAAAATACATAGCATGCAATAATTCGTTTAATGTTTTTTTTTGTTTTTTTTTATTAAGTGACATTTTCATAGACACATCTGTGTTTACTAACGCAGACCATACATTTGCCAAAATGTTAAACTATCTTGAATTTAAAGAATGTAAAGAAATAATTTATCTTTTATATTTTATCAGTAGAAATTCTAGAGTAAATATTACTAAAATAAAAAGTTTCCATTCTTTTAGCCTCATTGTTTTCAGTTTATCTTTACATTCAATGAAGCAACTGATTATAAAGAACGGATTAATGATACCTGACATTTGTCAAAATATTACATAATGTATTTCATACCAATAACTAGTAGATTTGACAAATTCTTAGCTGTAGTTCTTTTGTTTTTTGAAGCACTGGCAATAAACATGTATTTGGTTTACGTCATAACTTTGGAATTACATGATTTAACAGGGCCTGACATGGCCAGCTGGCTAAGGCGCTTGACTCGCAATCTGAGGGTTCGAATCCTCATCTCACCAAACATGCTTGATCTTTCAGTCGTGGGGTTTTTATAATGTGACGGTCAATCCCACTGTTAGTTGGTAAAAGAGTAGCTCAAGAGTTGGCAGTGTGTGGTAATGACTAACTGCCTTCCCACTAGTCTTTCACTGCTAAATTAAGAACGGCTAGCGCAGATTGCCCTCGTGTAGCTTTGCGCGAAATTCATAACAAACAAACCAAGGTAAATGAAATCAAAACGAACAGAAAGTGTCTGTACGATTTCTTCTTTATCGGTTTTAATGTAATTATAGACCGTATTACACCGAACTTACTAATGTTTTTAGATTATACCCTAGTTCTTTACATAAAGTTCTGATTTTATATTTATTTTACAAACGACAAAAGGTATTTGCTTTACTGGCGGGAATGATGTTATATCTACCATGTAAAGAATCTAAATACACAGTAATTTCTTTTTTCTCGTGTCCTTAATAATAATTTTCTTTAATTGTGTTAGGCGTTTATGTATAATTTAATGTTTATCCTCTTCCTTAATTAAATTACTTTGAAGTTATTTTTTTTACTCCATTTATGTAAAAGTTTATTATCTGTCGAATTAATTTTATGTCATTCCCCCAGTTTAGGACCTCAGCTCATTACTAGTCGACAGTCTTCATTATTTACGTTGTCAGTGTTACTGGCAGCTAGCTATGTGGCCAGTGAGAAAATACATACAAGATGAGTCGCATTCGCGTTGCGATGATAAAGTGTCACGTAGCTCCTTATTGGTTATGCTATCTAATAATCTAACACTATCATAATTATTGAATAGAGTTGTTCAAACATCTATTTAACAACAAGTAAAAGCTTGGAATGATATATTCTTTCATTTGGGGGGGCGTTGTAAGTCCGCAGACATACCGCTGTACCACTCCTTCACTAAGACCCCTTAGATTGAGCTGCTTTTGGCAAGGAAACCTGCACTCAGACTCCCTTAGATTGAGCTGCCTTTGGCAAGGAAACCTGCACTCAGACCCCCTTAGATTGAGCTACCTTTGGCAAGGAAACACATGACTTTTATTCATTACTTTTCCGTGGCTTATAAATAACACAATACTATTACATCTCAATACCAATTCCTACAGACGCCTTAAAATCGACAATTGACCTAAACAGGGGTGAAATTCTAAAAAATAGAGGTACTCAGCTGGGTGAAGTGGACCTGCTTTTGGAAAAGAAAAAAAAAGATGAAAACCGACAAATCAGCTCAAGTAAGTCCCGGTACTAGTACCGCCATAAAAAATAAGTTATGGTACTCAGTACCTGCAGAATTTCACTCCCAGGTAAAGTTTAAATACGCTTTGTAAACACAAGTTTAACCGCAATGTCATCTACGGCCTTTAACCTTAATAGTCTCTACCTCAACTTCATTCATTTACGATGCTCTTCATCTGACAGATTGCGCAAAAGAAAATAATTACGGGTTTCAGACGATATTTAAATAGAACTTAGACATATATTTATACAAGAAATTTACTAAAAACACGTGACGACAGATGTTTTTTTTTTTACACTTCTTGATACTATAACGTTAGAAATTCACTAATTGATAATTTATACGTTTGCAACGGTTTCAATACAGCACAAGCTTGCCCCCTAGCGGAAAGAATAATGCACCATTTTTGTTATTGGTGGTTCTAATACTTTACGGGAGAGTAAAAAAAAAAGAATTCATACAATTGTGGAAGATAAAAGAAAAATAATTAAAATAGCAACAAAAGAAGGCAGTTAATTTTTACACTTCTTAAATTGATACCATACTTTTAGTCAAAGATGGCGGTTATCCAGACAGACAAGGTTGTGTACAGAGATATATTTCGTTTAAAGTCATTCCACGTTTTTACACTTCTTTAAATCTAAATACTGTATTCTTCTCAGTAGGTTTTTTTTGTTTCATTCATATCGAACTACATAACACAACAACAGCGTTATTTAAAGGATTTATCTATTTAAAACATACCCACTTAATATTCCATTTAATAATGATGAATATGTAAAGAAGAAAAAATCGTTGGGCTTTGGCTCATGCTCACGTTGCATAGCACGCGCTTGGTATGCTAGGGATCGAGGATTTAACTTCGTCTTTATATATCCTTTTTTTATTTTATTTTATTGCTAAACAGTGTTTCAGTAGTCAAATAATTTTGGCGCACACATCGTACGCTAAGCACGAGGTTATCCCGTAGTTTTCACATTACAAGCCTTCAAACTTATCTCTGAGCCTTCGGGGGTAGGTAAACAGATGGATGTTTAACTACATCAACCATTGTTAGAACAGAAAATAGTCGTTCAATGTAAGAATAATAACTGGAAGTAAATGAAGCAACTTTAGCTAAAAACCATACAAAATGTATGATGTGTGGTTTCAAACTGATTATTGTGTCGTGCAGGTGTGGATCTCTATTGATGGTGGTGTGCAATTCACTAAAGTATACAGAAATGCTGCGGGGTTGAAAGTCAAGCGCTATGCCAGTGATTATAATCACGGTATGATCCTAATGGAAAATGAAGACATGTCGTTGCTTTACGGAAAGATTGGAGTTTTCCGGATGATATATATAGGAGATCCCTTACAGAAAAACAATGCGTCGGTGTTCAGAAGCGTCTTTATTTGTTTCCGTGGAGACATTGAATACTTATGGTTGGATCATCAGAACAATACCATACACGTGGATGTTCTGAATATCGCTAGACATGTTTTGGTAAGTCTCTAGCAATCTGAAACTCGAACGTAAAATACTTAGTGGTCTCACAAGCTCGTGAGTGACCAGTAGTCTTTATAGTTAAAACGTGTACTAGCGGTATATAAAAGTTTGTAATAACTGACCGTATCTTGGGGCATATTCTTTAGTTATAAATCCATAATTATAAAAATATAAAATCTTTGTCGTATTGAGTTTTTAGTTTATTAAAATCCTGTATATATTTTATTGTTACATCAGTTGAGTGACGTCACATAATGGTATGGTTGTAGCCTATGTTTAGACGATTCTAGAAATTTACATTGTTGTTTTGCCGGTAGGAAGTTTAACGTAACCTGATGGGCGTGGTCTTGTTGTCTGAAAGTTTCTAGCCAAGAGTTGACACCGTTTCACCAGTAATCAATAACCTATACATGGAACATTTCGAATAAATTCCCTCAAAACGGACATTCTAAGTCCCTTGATTGAGTTTTCAAGATTACAAAAAACAATGTTGATCCTTAATAATGAAATTACAAATACTATTAAATAAAGTTTTTCAGTTCCATATTTAAAAAATGCCCCCCTTTTCTTTGCCAAAGGCAGCTCAATCTAAGGGGGTCTGAGTGCAGGTTTCTTTGCCAAAGGCAGCTCAAACTAAAGGGGTCTGAGTGTAGGTTTCTTTGCCAAAAGCAGCTCAAACTAAAGGGGTCTGAGTGTAGGTTTCTTTGCCAAAGGCAGCTCAATCAGCTCAGTCTGATGCATGCCCCCTGCATATAATAATATAATTTACGGTTGCTATATAAGTCAAATATGTAAAAGCTGCACCCTCGCTTCCGACGCCTCTGATAATGCAAGCCAGTATTCCATTTTTATAAGCTGCGTATCTAATTAGAATGTTTGGTCATAAGGTAACTTAATAACACTTTTCTTTCTTGACATCGTGCAAGGTACAGTGTTGAGCTTTTTTTTATTTAATGTGGTTTGTTTGTTTGTAATTAAGCACAAAGCTACACAATG
>NW_013666512.1:252885-255111 GCF_000517525.1 Limulus polyphemus
CCAGACTAGTTTCGGAGAATTCCACTCCTCATCAGTGACCCTGGACACTACCACCGATGAAACATCAAATCAAACCATTTCGACTATTATAATTAATTATTCCACTAACAATGATCCTGTTGACCGATAGCTAATAGTTGAGCATTTATTTTACAAGTGTTATTAATAATAGTTATAAAGAAACGTTTATGACTATAGATATAAACTTAATTAGTTCAGTACTCCTCTCAACAGATGGAACTATAAGCTAAACATTGTCTTTACGTTCATTAAATGTTTCCGATTTAGATTCAACTAATGGGAAATAGGAAGTAACAGTTAGTGTACGTTGCTCAATAAACTAACTGGCACCAGTACTTGTGTTAGGTTGAATACGGGTAACTTACCGATAGCCCTCGTAAGGTAACATATGGTACAGTCTATTAGCTTGGTAACTTTCTATGAAGTCTCGTCATAAATGTTTCTGTGATTTAGCCCTGTGCTACGTGGCTGATATGTAATTGGTTGATAAAAATGTGGATTGTTTAAAAATTGGCACCCTTGGTAACTTTATCAACAATAAGTAATTGTACTTGGGATATAATAAGCACACCATAACCTAATTACTAACGTTCTAAACACCCGCGGTGGACACAGAACAGATTCCGCTTTTGTAGTTTTACCCAAGTATAAGCACAGTTATAACAGTGGCTGAATTCAAACAAATCCGAGACAGACACTTGGGGTTGTCATTGTGGTTATTCTTGCTCTATGGTGTAAAGGGAATGAAGCTGAGATTAACACTGATGTTTGAAAAGGAATGAATGCTATTACACTTACTACTGGAGTAATGCGAGATGTTAATGTAGGCTCGCTTATAGAGTTGCAGGAGGTGGCGAAAACGCCGTCATCATATCGACTTTAATATTATGGCTTGACCATTTCTTTTAGTGGCCCCACCTAAAATTTTTTTGCACACCCCAGTTTAAAATCCCGACTGGATAAACTAAGAAGAATGTGAAAAATGAACAGCCTGTTGTCTCAGTGAATAAATATATACATGCGCTGGAAGAAACAAGGTTAGGTGTGTTGGAGCATGCGCCTTAGCTGTATGTGTGATGTAATTGAAAATACTACTCACTTTTAAATTGTGACCGGGTTTCACAAAGGGTTCGAACTGTGTATAAAACAAAGATTAATGATTAAAGGATTAGCTGTATGTGAAAACACATTTTGCTCGATAATCGTCTTAAAGATTTATAACTGATTTTTTTCTAGTTTTTTATAATTCTTAATAATTTATTATAGAAACTTACGAAGAACTAGGAGTGGTATTAAATGTTTCCAATGTAACACACGGATATGATCTATATATAGAAATACGCTACCAATGGTAAAACATACTTACGAAGAACCAGGAGTTGTATTAAATGTTTCCAATGTAACACATGGATATGATTATATAGAAATACGCTACCAATGGTAAAACATTTATAGCAAGAATTAGATAATAATGATTTGGAAGAATGTACTTAAAAGTGTATGTAATGCATTAACTATATTTTTTGCGTCGTAAAATTAGCTTGTTGAACCAGTAAAGTTTCTTGTAGATTTTGAAGAGGCATAAAGCCTGTATTTTACAGCATGCGAGGGCTTGGACAGTTAAAAATGTTCCAGTTTACATTTCTTTACTCGTTATTATTGAAAATCAAACTCTGTTTTATTGTCCTATAGAATTTTCTTTGACCAGATAAGATAATTCCTTTTTTTTAAACAATAAAATTTGCAGTTTAGTTTATAAATATCGTCGGAAAACTCAAAAGTAAAACACTATAGGACTAACGAAAAATATGATGTCCCGTGAAAAGCTAAGAAAAGTAGAACTTTCACTTACCCAGATTAAAAACAATCGAAAAAAGTGGAGTTTATTTTGTAAGAAGACGTCATGACCCTTTAGATGTTGGGAGTTTTGTTGGATAATATTATTTTATATTATGTGTGAAGATCCAATACTTGTTTATCCTCAAGCCAGAAAAGACAGTTTTATCATTAGCAATGAAACTTTGTGTTTCAAAACAAATAGTCCTAAGTTTTGTAATTTTAGAATGATTAAAAGTCGTATTTTGTTTCTAAATTTGAATCTGTTGCTCGCCATCTTTAAGATTGATAAACCTAATTGTGATAGACTATAATGACTCTGACAGTAACATATATATATATATATATATATATATATATATATATATA
>NW_013666512.1:256111-264491 GCF_000517525.1 Limulus polyphemus
TATATATATATATATATATATATATATATATATATACCTGGTACAACGTGTGTTAACCCAGATGATCACGAGCTAAAACAGAAAGCCACTTCATATTTTTCCTGTACCGATCACTTTTGAAAGTTGGAAACATATAAAATGTTATATAAAACAGAAACTTAAGAAGTTATATTCCATAAGCACCGTTCTGTTACTCCAATTGTGAGTGTTTAACGAGTAAAGTTGGTTTTATATTTGCAATAGAAATAGGTAGAAATGTGTATTCATTCTTAGTTCTTTCACACATTAGTTTGAGAAACACGAATAGCATCTTCTTGTCCACAATAATTTTAAGCTAAGTTAATCATTTCAAGTGATATTGATGATTTCGATAATAATTTGAAACAGAACCCCAGTGTGGAATTTGACGTAGGGAATACACACTATATTCTAGTATTATCACAATGACCTGTCGACGCGTATTAAAATGATTAAGTTAAAGTGCTATCGTATTTTAGTGTGGAATTTGACGAAGGGAATACACACAATATTCCAGTATTATCACATTGATCTGTCGATGCGTATTGAAATGATTAAGTTAAAGTGCTATCGTATTTTAGTGTGGAATTTGACGAACGGAATACACACAGTATTCCAGTATTATCACAATCATCTGTCGATGCGTATTAAAATGATTGAATTAATGTCCTATCACACTTCAAATACGTGTTGTAAATTATCAAATGGAATTATAAACGACATAAATCTGGGGGGTTATTCAGCGTAAAATTGATAATGTGATTTTCATTTCATTCGGGCCCTTTTTACCGAGTTTTATTTCTGTCTTGCTCTGTTTCGCGCTAATACTTTGCATTTCCTTCTATGCATCTCGTTTTGATTTAATGCGACTAATACGTTTAGAGGAAAGAATCCAAACATGGCCCATTTCAAACAACCTGTGATCATTTACGAACCTCCAAGAAAGGCACGTGCTTGAAATTTAACGTTTTACTGAGCGCATGATTTTTGTTCCGGTGATATGACTTTGTGTCAGATTAAAAGAAAGTTCCAAGGCAGCACACAGCTTGTGTGATGAAAGTTTTCGTTTCGCGTGGTCCTAGAATGTATATATATATGTATGTATGTGTGTGTGTGAGGGTAACTATCTATATATCTGTATATTTGTACATTACATGCGTCATTATTCGGAATCGTGATGTAAATTCTGGTTGAACACCAGTTTGTTTGTCATGATGGGAACCAGAGTTTACAATTGAAAGTGAATTGTGATGTTTCCGTGCACGAATATTCAACGGCAAACAGCTTTAATTAACCTTTGAACGTAGATTTATTTAACATAACGAGTAACGTTCAAATTTAACAGTCTAATCTTCCTTCACATTTAAAAGTTCTATGTCAATTTTAATGTTGATGCATTGCAAGATGTAAGAAATTATTGTATTTTGGAAACTTCATTAATCTAAAATATACTTAAGCATGCCAGTCGCCAGTTGTTTGTAAGCAAAAAACAGCCATATTTTTTGTTAACCAAATGAAGAATAATACAATAAAAAAAAAGACTAGAACACAAATTAAAAAAAATGGTTTTAAACCGCATTATGGGGAAGCTGTATTTATTTATATACAATAATTTAGTTTAGTAATAAAAAACAAACAAGCTTCCAACTCTCATCAAGAGATAGAACCAGATACCAAGGAAGTTATATAACGTTGCCCTGAATGTTATCCGTCACTCGCAGCTGCGTGATCCCGGAACAGGCATGACGTGTATCTTCGTTCCTGCAGTATATGACTAAAAACGATTTGTCGCTGCAACACATGAGGTTTTCATCTGAACCTACTCTGTCCAACAAAACTGCAGGTTATCAAGTGAATATGAATATACGAAGAACAAGCATCGGGCCGTGACTCCCAAGCTACCTTCCCCCACCCAGTGACACACCGGTATGTCTGCGGACTTGCAACGCTATAATCCGGGTTTCGATACCCGTGGTGGGCAGAACACGGATAGCCCATTGTGTAGCTTTGTGCTTAATTACAGATAAACAATAAATAAACCATAAGACTAATTTTTCTAAACCAAAATTACACTAAAGCTCAATGATTTAATTCACATCTTCATAACTCTCTTAGAAGCATGGTTCCTAATTGACACTGGGAAACTTGTAATTATTTTCTTTTACTTTGCATGTAATGCGCAAACCTCCCAACTTGCGTTTGAATCACTTCACAACAGCCCCCTCTATCTGCTTCAATGTAAGGTACACACACAGCGCGAAGCTGAACACAGCAGGTTAAAGCTTGAAGTTGTGTGATACGGATGTTTTCATTTTCCCGACATTTTCAAAGCACCGACGAAAGGGGAAATTTCTTAAAAAAGCAAATCCTCTACACCCAGTATATCACTGCTGTGTCTTTTGTGATAGAACTTTCTTGGGCAGAACAAAGTCACCGAGTGTCTATTGAAGAAGAGAAACGACTGAAAACGCTAAATCTCTCCTGTAACTTAGCATTCTGGGTTAAACCTTAAGATTTCTTATAAACCTGTTCCGCCATAACTGTCATATAACAGTATTCCATATTCCTAGTCTGCTATGACGTTATAATTACAAACCTTTCAATACACTACAATAGCTGATCGTATTTAATACAATTTATAGAGATGATTGAAATATTTGAATGGGTTTATAGCAATCGTTACATTTCTGTATTTCTTCTATCTATATGTTTCTCTGTTTAGAAACGTATTTAAGTATTCGTTTTGTAGATGGGAGTTACTGTTTGTTATTTTGTATATTTGACAAGTGTAGGGCTTCGAATATTCGCCCATATCTATACAGTGATTATCTGTTGCTCTAACAGTCCCTAATCTTGAATTATTAGAGTAGAGGAAAGGCAGCTATCCTTCGCCATCTTGGACTGTTTTTATCTGATCGAATAGTGGGATTTGGCTGTCACTCTTATAACGCATGCACAGCCCCAAAGTGCGGAGTGCTTCTGTAAGAACAATGGGTATTTTGCGTGTACTGTAAAGACGTGTTTCGTCTTGAAAAGTAGCTTTTATGCTCTGAACCTGACACGTGGAAATGTACTTATCAAATGTAAAGTAACTGAAGACTTAACTCTGTATGTTTATTTAATCACTTATGAAAGATATATTCTGCTGTTTATCCTTTCGTATCCTCGCCAAGCATAGAATGTTTTTCATATTTCCATATTCCTTTGGAACATTGAAATACTTCTCTCCGGCGTCAGTCACCTTGAATGAGTGTTTTTTTTTTTCAACACATCTTATTACCACGTGTGTGTGTGTGTGTGTGTATGTATGTGTATGTATGTATGTATGTATTATATATATATATATATATATATATATACACATACATAAAATAAACGAAATGTATGTATTGAAAACATCGAGAGTCAACAAAAGTTGTAGTGAAATGCATGTTATTCAAAGGCTCCTTAAATTAAATATAGTTGTCTGTTTCTGCCTAATCACTTGCCTGTATTCTGCCCGTTAATTAATTAATGATCAAAATCTCTAAATGTGTGTGAAATGTTGTCACGGTGAAACAACATTTGGAAATTGCTCTTGATAAACAGTTTTCTCTCAAATAAGTGTACTTTATTGAATAGTCTTAAAATGTAGATAACTGTGGTGAGTATAAGAATAAGGTCTCGGCTTATGAAAATGGTAGTTTGTTTATTAGAGAGCCTACAGATAGTTTTGACTCCTGTTGGTTACGGAGATAGCAAGCCAAAATAGTTAATTCTTGTTATCGCAACGGCCAGACCAGCTAAGCCGCCATTCTTCTAATGATCGAAATGTTAACATCACTGTCAAAACATTAACGGAAGTGGCGACACCTAATTCACCCGACCTTTCATTATTCTCGACAGCTACTTAACTCGTCGCCACCGCATTCCATTCATTGTTACCACATATTAGAAAAGCCACTTTATGGGCAATTAATATTTTCAGTTACCATGTATTTAAAGTTATTTCTGTACTGACAAATTTTCTTATGAACCATAAAATCATAGACGGAGTCACTTCTAATATTGTTTTAAAAACGTTTTTTTTTCTAATCTATTCATGCCCCAAATTATTTAGTTGCTTCAGTTGATTGTTTTGGAAATATTACGTTTCATTGCTTCTAAGTTGAGACGGTGTGCATATTTCTATATAACTATAGTATTTTTGAACTTCACTTAGATCTTGTAATAGATAGGTTACAAACTTGAAAGTACGTTATTAATTTTGTTGAGGCTGCGTGGCATAGTAATTAGCGTGCTTGGATTGTGAATCCATATGGAGTTATGGTGGCAGCAACTTTGGTTGCCTCTTTAGTCCATTCTTGAAAAATCGCCAAGTACGCACTTTTGCAAAGAATGACTCGATAATACAGTCTTATTTTTTACGTTTAAAAGATTTCTGAAATATTTTATCTATAGTCATGGCAAGGAGTCCAACCAAGTAAAAAGGATGGACTTCACTGCTGTGACTATATGTAGGAACGAACTTTTGGCCAAATCTGGTGTATTAATATAGTTCTTACAAATGCTGGAATGCTACTATTCTTATGGTACTGAATATATCTAAAAGCTGTGATAACAACTTCACATATCTGTTGCCCGGAAGGTTAGGGCGCTCGACTCGCAATCTGAGAGTTGTGGGTTCGAATTCCCGTTCCACCAAACATGCTCGCCCTTTTAGCCGTGGGGGCGTTATATGTTGAGGTCAGTCCCACTATTTGATGGTGAAAGAGTAGCCCAAGAGTTGGCGTTGAGTGGTGATGACTAGCTGCCTTCCCTCTAGTCTTTCAATGCTACATTAGAGACGGCTAACGCAGATAGCTCTCGTGTAACTGCGCGAAATTCAAAACAAGCCAAACTACATATCTGTTTTAGATTAAGAGAAATAAGTTTCCAAAACTTGTTAAAATTATTGTTCTTCACAATATTTCACTGGTGGGTATCAACAAGAACTAGGGTTTCGCATAGATTAGCCCTACAGTGACTCAGAGGTAAGTCGAAAGGCTTACGACGCTAAAAATTGGGTATCGATACTCTTGGTGAGAAGATCGTAGATGGCTTAACAACAACCAACCACATAGATACATATCTTTGATAATTATCATGGAGAATTTGTCTCCAGAGTCATCAGGTTAACACTGATGACGTAAGTACGTGTACGTGAAAATTTGAAGTGAGGGAATGGCGTGGTTTACCTTTGTTGGTAACTTTCTCTGAAAATTGGAGTTCGAATCCTACTTCGTGTGGAGTCGTATTTCTAAATAATTTTAGCATAAAATGTAATACTGAAATAGATCGTATATGTTAGAACTTAGGATAAATAAGCATCAAAATATTTCATTATGGCCTAACGCAGTATGTTGGATTTTGATTATAATAAAAATATAACCACTTTATTTTATAAGATAGATTTAATGAATAGATACCATAATATCTGATCATTTTTTATGAAAAGCACTTAGTACTTTTAAACATAGAAAAAATTATGACAGTTTGCCTAATAGGTAGACAATAAGTGGACAAAACAGTTAGTTAGTTTGTTTGTTTTTTTAATTTCGCGCCAAGCTACACGAGGGCTATCTGCACTAGCTGTCCCTAATTTTGCAGGGTAAGACTAGAGGGAAGACAGCTAGTCATCACCACCTACCGCCAACTCTTGGGCTACTCTTTTAGCAACGAATAGTGGGATTGACCGTCACATTATAACGTCTCCACGGCTGAAAGGGCGAGCATGTTTGGTGGGGACTCGAACCCGCGACCAGCCCTAACCACCTGGCCATGCCGGGCCTAAAACAGTTAGTTTCTATCTACAGAATATTTAAATATGTTACTCTCTTATGAAGTACAAATTTTACTTTTCTCTAACACATCTAAAGTAATAGAAGTAAGCGATATTGTTGTTTCAAATTGAAATGTAATGATATTCGATGTAAATATGTTAAATATACAGAAACTATCAAGTTAGAGTAAACAGACAGCTATATAAAGTGCAATATGAAATTATAAAAAGGGGTAAATCCCGTAAAGAAGTAATATTACACTATTACAAGTTCTCAAACTTGAAGCCTCGATTAATATCGCATTGTATTCAGACCATTCGATCTCCAATTTATTACATTGAGGTTTTATTGATTCTTTATCTCCCACACGTCGGTATATTAATGTCAGCGGTGTAACCAGAAATATGTAGTTTCTTCAGATACCACATCTTCTGAACTGTTGCAGATAATAACATTCTGATGCCATATGTTTCTTGCACAAGAATAGCGATGGTCAGATTATTTTAGATTAAGTCATATGATAATTCTTATTTGAATTGGAATCCATTCGGACTTATTATAAAAGTTGGGTTATTGTTCATTAAAATAACATTTTCACAATCCATAATTGAGAGTGAATGAAAAAATGCTCCCTCGCAACAGCATCTTGCAGGAAAACAGAAGCCAAATGTTCAACTTCGATGTTCACTATGCCATCTGCTTTTTTATTATCTTTTATGCCCCCCAGGTAGCGTAGCGGCAAGTCTGAGAGCTTGTGAAGCTAAACATTTTATTTATCTTTGAAATTTAAACTGCGTTAGGAAACTTTTCAAATTAACGTATCATATAGTTATCATTCCGTGAAATATTATTATCGGTATAACATTAACATTTTAACGGAAAATTACTTGTTTTTCATATCTGTACTTACAGTACTTAAATCTGGTATTCGATACCTGTGGTGAGCGGAGCCCAGATAGTCCATTTTATAGCTTTGGTTTTAAGAACAAACAATTATTTTTTATTGGAATTCTCGAATGTAGAACATAAGCAATTGAAGATATTATAACGTTTCCTTCTTTACTTGGTCAAACCGAAATTATTAGATCAGAATAAAACTTTAACGTCTGTTATAACACAAAAATTAGAAATTTAATTCTCCCAAATTGTGTTCATTTTTACATAGTAAAATACTAGTAAGAACTCGTATGAAACTTGGTAAAATGTATTTATGTAATAATTTCTAAAGTTAGTTTATTACTAATATCTCGAGTGTTATTAGTAAATAGATACGGAAAAGGGTTATATGTACGGTGATATTAAGAAAGCTTTTGATCGAAATTAAATAGTATGATCTTTGTGAAATACAAATTCAAGGAACACAAATATAAACATCTTTTAAACTTGACTATTATCGGTCTTAAGACACTTTTTTCTTGTAAGAATCTTCGTTAAACGCAAATAAATAGCATTTTAAAAGGCTTTTTAAACAACCGAAATAAACGTTTTAATTTGGATTTTAATTTACCCTTTAATAAACAGCAGCTTGTAGAGCATAAAATAATTTTAATTTCAGGTAGAAGAATTCATCATGGTCATCACACGCAAAATTTGTTTCTTGAAAGGAAAAGATAACACTGATAGCGTTACTCTAATACGTGCAAGAATATGTATTTTCTTGGAATATTAAGAGACAAATCTGCAGCATTACTTTCGAATTGAGTACTTGTATTTCAGTATCCAAACTTAAGTCTGTAACTTTCAATTTTCTTCAATCTGCTTAGCGTTGCATACTATAACTTCGAATCAAGCACACCGAAAACTTAAGGGAAGATAGTTCATCTCACGTTGTTTAAAATATATTTTATTATGTTTAGTCCTGTCAACAGGTCTTGTGTGTTCACATCTGATTGACGTTGAATATTCTCCCTCTCTTTATTATCATATATACTGTTTTCATTGACATATTTTCTAACAAAAGTATTACTGAGTTAACGTGTTCATGTTTTTCTGTTGTCTGCAAAATAAAAGTTAACATGAAAATACGAAACTGTTAGATCTTTTTTGATGTAATGTAGTATTTATCAAAAATTTAACTGTGATCTCTTTCCGAAGGAGTATCTGAAACTGTTAAACATTACAGTTGTTTGAAGTAAGCAGTTCTAAATTAAGAGTGCTAGTAAAAAACCGTTCAACATTACAGTTGTTTGAAGCAAGCAGTTCTAAATTAAGGGTTCTAGTAAAAAACTGTTCAACATTACAGTTGTTTGAAGTAAGCAGTTCTAAATTAAGGGTTCTAGTAAAAAACTGTTCAACACTACAGTTGTTTGAAGTAAGCAGTTCTAAATTAAGGGTTCTAATAAAAAACTGTTCAACATTACAGTTGGTTGAAGAAAGTGGTTGTAAATTAAGGGTTCTAGTAAAAACCGTTCAACATTACAGTTGTTTGAAGCAAGCAGTTCTAAATTAAGGGTTCTAGTAAAAACTGTTCAACATTACAGTTGGTTGAAGAAAGTGGTTGTAAATTAAGGGTTCTAGTAAAAAACCGTTCTACATTACAGTTGTTTGAAGCAAGCAGTTCT
>NW_013666512.1:265108-281292 GCF_000517525.1 Limulus polyphemus
AAATTAAGGGTTCTAGTAAAAAACTGTTCAACATTACAGTTGTTTGAAGTAAGCAGTTCTAAATTAAGGGTTCTAGTAAAAAACTGTTCAACACTACAGTTGTTTGAAGTAAGCAGTTCTAAATTAAGGGTTCTAATAAAAAACTGTTCAACATTACAGTTGGTTGAAGAAAGTGGTTGTAAATTAAGGGTTCTAGTAAAAACCGTTCAACATTACAGTTGTTTGAAGCAAGCAGTTCTAAATTGAGGATTCTCAAATAGGAAACGTATCAATCTAAAAGAGGTAGTGAATCATGGCTGTAATAAAAACTTTTAGATCATGAGATGATAAACACCAATGCTTCATCTCATATTATTTTGTCTTCAGCATTCAGCAAATAAAATTAGAAACAAAACTTCAAATGCAGTTACTTCCAGTGCATATTTCTTAGGATGGTACGTATATTAAAATTAGATTTTATAATCACTGTAATTTGATGCAGTATGTATATTCTTGCCGATACTAAGGCTAATTGCATTTTATAAGAACAATATTTCACATTCCATGCTGCTCTCGAAATTACTTCTTTAATCGTGTTTATTTGACGGAAATGATTATTCAATGTTACCCCACACTGAAAATTGTATTGTGTAAAGCTTCTGCAAAATTTGGCGAGACCAATCTTAGACATAAACAGCTTGACAAGTGTTCCGCAGGCCCTTCGTGGCAACTTGGCCGAGCGGGCCAAACTGTGGATCCGTGGTTTTCGTCCCGTTACCGCCGAAAAAGAAATTGTGCTCCGCACTTTGGGACTGTGTTATATTTTGAGAACGATGATCCAATCCCACTATTTGATTGGAGTAACCCACGAATTGGCGGTGTGTGCGTCTTTAAGTAGCTGCCTTCCATCTAGTCTAACACTTCGAATTAGGAACTGTTAGCGCAGCTACCACTGGAATAGCTCTGCGCGAAATTTAACAAAAAGAAACTCTCCAATCCACGTGGACATCTACTTCTAAAACCATGTTTCAAAGAATGAAAGGCACAAAACTATTGGTGCCGTTTTGGGGGACATTTCAGGTGTGTATTGAATGACATTGTTATGAATTTAGTTTAATCGGTTATGTTTATTAAGAAAATAGCCATTAATAGCGATGTGTGGCTGAAAACTTACCAACTTTTGGCTAGTAAGTGTTTGCCGTGTACCTGAAGATCAGTCCAACGTTAGCACTATAGATTTAGGGGTTATAAGGTTCCCTTTCATAACCATACTCTTCATATTGAAGAAGAGAGCGTTGTTGCAAATCGAGTTAAGGTGTTGTTTTGGAACCCGTGTCTATCCTAAACGCTCTGCTATGCGAGTTTTGTTCATGGAAAATATTGGGGAGCTGCTTTGTCTAAGTCTTATGTTCTTTGGCTTTATCTTTTACAAATCTTGCTTTATGCTAGTTTGTATGGAAATAATTTGTATATTCCTCCATTCATAAGTCTATCCTTGGCTTTACTGTATTATGATCGTCATGAAACAAACATACCATTGACTAACATTCCGCCCGTAGCGCCAGGTTTCTCAACTGCGGCTACATAACACTATTATTAGAACTTGCAAATCAAATCGATCAAAGAAAGTGCGATTACACAGGCCTGTGATAGTTTTATTGTCTTGAAATGTTTACATGTATTACGGCAATTCCTGTACGCCGAATCCAAAAGTGATGTCCATTTTTCTCCATCGCGTACAGATTTTTCACAAAACGTCGTAACACAATACATAAAAGAAAGAAAACACAACACGTAGTTTTGAGACTAAAAGACGTAATTTCACACGCAAAAAAAAAACCGGGATGACTGAGGATGCATATTCGTTTGACATCAACGTTCTTCCATTTTCTTCAGTTTGTTTGTACTTTCGTTAACAAACATTGTAATAAAAAATGTTCACTGTGGTAAACGAAATAATAATTTGATCTAAATAAGAGTTTTTCTTCTTCCTTAGTTATAAAAAAATTATTACTGGATAGAAAAAAATGAATATTATTTTTGAAATCAGCGTAGCTGAATTATGGTAAATCCGTTAGTAAAACCAAAACAACTTTTAATGATGTTTAAATTCGCAGGCCCGTGTTATCAGTCTGTATGTTACAGATGCATTTGAGTATCATATCATAATACGTGACACGCATATAATTGAAAGTCAAACTACTAAGGATTTTATCTTCATTAAAAAAATATAGTATTTTCTCTATATATTTCACTGACTTTTTGATATATATATATTCAGTATTTAGATTGGAGAAAACTAATTATAAACAAATACGGCTCTTGATTAAAATAAGCTTATCTGGAAGAGTCACGTTCATCTCCGTGTTTGAAACTAATCTCACTTTTATGCTAGATTTAAGAAATGTCAAATTTACAGTTAAATCGCTCGTTACTACCTTGAGATCCATATTAAGATAATTACGAAGGGACTGGAGATCCTTATTGACCATTTTGATAAAGAACGAGGTCTTGCACAACGTACCTACACTGACAACATTGTAAGGATCTGTCCATTAGTGTAGACTTTGATGCATGAAAACAATCAGCCATTTTTTTGTTTGCTAGTTTCAAACAGTTGAACAGCCTTGACAGTCTGTATCCCCTCCTCCCTCCTAAAAGTGTCTGCTGTATGAACAAGTAATCTATATACGCATTTATATGGAAATAATAATGAAAATTGAAGTGATTACCAGTAAAGTAAGTGATGAAACCTAAAACGAAGTGTCTTTCCAGGGCGGGTAGCACGTACAAAATGAACCGAAACAGACACGCAGTCTTCCAGAACAACACGTGAAACGTTCACATGTTGAATAATACATACATCTATATAATTCTGTTGATGGATAATTTCCCACATTTTGTTATGTGTTATCACCATTAAATCCTTTGGTATAGTAAGCCTTTTTCAAAAGGACTTCATATTACAAAATAATGTGCTGATCATACATCAGTAGTCCTTGGAGCTAAGAGTCTTAATCTTTAAATCAGGGAGTTAACAATAAGTATCTAACATTGTCAAAAGTGTGTTGTGAACACAATATTTTGAAGCATCAAATTTTCGTGGATCTCATGACTTAGCTTAATTGAGAACAACAAAAAACTTCTGAAACTATTTGAAACACATTCCCCGAAATTAATCCTATATTTATTTCCCTCTTTTATCATAATTTTTTACAGTATGCATGAAGTGATATTAACATTATTTACTGTTTTTAATAATGGAACCTAATCGTATATATCTCAGAAATATAAACTTTATAACAAACGTTCAATGTCAAGCGATTTTTTTACCGACACGTAAACCAGTAAGTGTTTCGGCAAAACTATGGGTTGCTGTGATATTGCCCATTTTTTGTTTTATTACTGTTTGTTTGCTTGGAAACTCTTTGTTAAACGTGCTTCCCACTGAAGCAACGCAATCACTTACAGTTTCTTCTGTGACGATAACATATTGTGCTCTCTATGTTTTTCGTCTGTACTTTGAAACGTCTGCCAAGTTAATATAACAGCGATGGTTTCATGGCGCTCATGAAGTGGAAGGAAGACCGTCCTTCGCTACGTCTTTAGGGGTTTAACACTACTTTGATTTTTGTTATTATTGTATGTGCAAACACATGTTCGTGAAACATTTTTAGAGCCATTAATATTTTTTGGTTATCAGATAAATAAACCTTTTATACTTAAAAGGTTTCATCGTATTAAACTAATAATCTCATTTAAGATACCTGTAGCGATTTTAATTGATGTATAAAACAAACTTATTAATCGTAACAATTTGAATGATTTATTCCAAAACTTCAGAACAGCAATAAACATTTTTCTTGTTTCATAAAACAAGCAAAAAAAATGTTTTAATAGTTGCTGGGAGGTCGACATTTGTTTTCTAAAAGGGTTGTAACAGAAACAGTTAACTTGTTTTTATTTGTTTAACAAGCTGAAATGCCCGTCAACTGACGGGGAATGTTTAAACTTAATTAAAACAATGTAAATTTTAACAACAATCATAAGCTTTGTGCTTAACTTCAAAAACAAACAGACAATTGTTCTTTACTGAGAAAAAAAAAAGAAACTAAGACCCAAATAATTTGTTTTACCACGTGACAAATAATTTTAATGGGGTTAGATGATTGTATTAACAGATTTTGAGTCTTATTGATATTTATATAGATGATAGTTTATATGTATTAAAGTAAACATATATTTATACTCATATTTATTTTCGAATTTTACTCTGTGAATCTTGAAAGTGAGATATTAAATAAAACAAAATAACTATACTGGGAAATGGTTTAAACTACTGCTGTCTCCCGGTGACTCGGTGATAAGTTTAAGGACTTACAATGCTAAATAAAATCAGGGGTTCGATTCCTCACAGTGGGCCGTACGCAAATAGCCCAACGTGTGGCTTTTCGCTAAAACAAACAAACAGTTATCTTTTAATGTACTAGGTACGAGTAAATATAAGGTGTTGATAAAATTAATCTTTGTTCAGTGACTTGGACTAAGTTTCCTGAAGTTGACACTAGTTTTGTTGTGTTGACAACTTGCTCTCCTGAATAAATAACTTGCTAAATGTTGGTAAGATGATTCTGTTAACAGAGGCTTTAGTTGAAAGATAGGAATATACCTTTCCGTTCGTAAGCTCAGTTTTCTTCAGTGGGTTTGGGTTGTTTCTTTATGGACTTCGTCTGTGTTATACTCGCTAAGAATTTGAACTAAAATCGCACTACATATCTGCTGTGATATTGAGCTAAAACCGCACCTCATATTTGCCATGATATTGAGCTAAAACCGCACCTCATATTTGCCATGATATTGAGCTAAAACCGCATCTCATATTTGCCATGATATTGAGCTAAAACTGCACCACATATTTGCTGTGATATTGAGCTAAAACCGCACCACGTCCTCGCTAAGAATGTGAATTAAAACCTCACCTCATATTTGCCATGATATTGAGCTAAAACCGCACCACATATTTGCTCTGATATTGAGCTATAACCGCACCACGTCTTCGTTAAGAATGTGAATTAAAACCGCACCTCATATTTGCCATGATATTGAGCTAAAATCGCACCACATATTTGCTCTGATATTGAGCTAAAACCGCACCACGTCCTCGCTAAGAATGTGAATTAAAACCGCACCATATATTTACTATGATATTGAGTTAAAAACACACCTCAACACTAAAAAAATTGTTATACTGCCAAAGGAGAAGACCAGAGTTACAAAGAGAAATAACTTACGTATACATAAAAACAAAACAAATCCGCGCACATACAAACAAGTGTTAAATAATTTACATCATTAGCTAACTTGTAACGCCATCTAAACTTAGAAAATTTATTGACAAAAAATAATTTACGTGGTAATCAGGACAAAATCTGTATTTATAATAAGAAAACCATTTTTCACGATTTTTAAAGATTATCTAATGTTTAATTCATTTTGTTATCAATCCATTTAACCAATCGAATATAACTCCAAATGAAGGAATGAGCAGTGCTTGATACATTTTCAATCAAAACTAATTCATTAACCTTGTGTTTATCTGTAGCACGTTTATGTTCCTTAACTAAACTTGAAATTTCTTTATTACCAATCCATGTAAATTAAATCAGTTACATTCAGTGTGATAAATACCACTTTTATAATCTTGTTCAACTTTGGCTTTAAGACCAGTAACAAAACTTCACTTACAACATGTAGAAAACGTGACACTTCAGTCATTATGATTTTTAAATGTATTACCTATTTGCATGAAGATATCTTGAGCAAAAGACTTAGCTAGGCACGCGTATATACAAGATACGCATTTATATTTAATATAAAATATTAGATATAAGAGATGTAAATCTTTCTATATGATAAATGTGGTTAGGCTTAATTAGATTATGGCATTATACCATATGAATACACATTCTAGTACTACATAAAGTTACTTAAGAAAGGAAAGTTTGAAACGTTTTGTTAACTCGAATTCATAATGTAATAAGTTGTATTTGATCATTCTTGGCCAGATTATATTTTATAACAAATTCGATTAATACAAAGACCCTAACGTTGTCATTGGCATATTTCACGCATGTTATTTTCTCACTACAAAATTTAGAAAAGTATGAATGCCAGTGATCAAAGCGTAAATTTTAACAGTAATTTATATTGCTTGTATGGTTGATTTTTTTAATGTATTATACACATAAAAATGCTCGCCAGAGTGTACAGATTTAGGTCTAAATTTCAACAGACAGACTTTTTTGTGTGTAATCAGGGGTTCTTTGTGCGGTTTCATGACAACCGAAAACAGCTTTATGTACACCGACAAAAGAAAAGAAAAAATGGCCAACCATCATTTTAATTTTCTCACGTGAACTGAATCTCGTAGCTGACCGATTTTTTTACATTTTGTTTTTAAATTCATTAACATATCGTTGCTGCCACACAGGAAACATGTCATCCTCATATCCTAATCACACAGTTGGGAAAACTGTATTTAAAGTATGACTTTAGAATCATGCATAAATAGCTCATATAAAGAGGTATCGTTGCTGCCACACAAGAAACATGTCATCCTCATATCCTAATCACACAGTTGGTAAAACTGTATTTAAAGTATGACTTGAGAATCATGCATATTTAAGTATATTCGTAGTATGTCCCCAGTTAGCAAGTTTATGATGACATATCCTAATCACACAGTTGGTAAAACTGTATTTAAAGTATGACTTTAGAATCAAGCATAAATAGCTCACATAAAAATGGGATTCCTTAGCTAAGCGCTTGTTCTGCCTGTAAAATTTATCCCTATCAAACATGTCATCCTCATATCCTAATCACACAGTTGGTAAAACTGTATTTAAAGTACGATTTGAGAATCAAGCATAAATAACTCATATAAAAAGGGGATTCCTTAGCTAAGCGCTTGTTCTGCCTGTAAAATTTATCCCTATCTTTTAAAGTATACGTAAGAAACACAGTATCTGGTAATACTTACAATACCAACAAATTTGAATGAAAAAGTTATTACAATCTATATTCGAAGCAACTTAGCGTTTCTTCTACGGGAATATATGTGAAAAGAGAAACGACATAAAATGTGGTCCACCTGATGTGGTCCATCTTCGGATTTACAGTGCTAAAATCAGGGGTTCAATTTCCCTCGGTGGACACAGCAGATAGCCCAAATGTCTTTGCTATAACAACACACACACACACATCAAATGTGGTCAGCTGTACCGTTGGTTTCAAATTAACTAAATATTTTTAAATAAAATCTAGTGAGTCTTTTACCATATACAGAAGGAAAATGTTTTAGTAATGTATTTAGCAACCAAGTTGGACAAGGAACAAAATTGTCCACAATATTGTCCTACTTGTCCGGACCTGCTCTATCTGACGACCGTGCATTTTGAAAATAGCCCTGCAGCGAAGTTTCCGTTACAAAATATGTCATCGTAAAGTTATTTTCAATGCACACAAATCCTCCCTACGTGTTTCCATAATTCATCTAGTGTTCTAGAATGATAGTTTCAGTGGTCCGATCTCACAGAAATCAATAAGCTTTGCATCCGGCATCTTGGCCAGTATCTCTTCATTGTCAGTCTGAGTGTGGTATGTTAAGGTTGAACAGATATTCCGTGGAAGCAACTTGTGTATTCTTGATTATGCTGTGTATTGTTCTTAGGACACGTAGAAACAGTGTGATACACGCCTTTGTCTTCGTAAATTCTCACCTGTTACAAGACCAGGACTTATTGCAGGTCTCTTTCTCCATGTTGATCCATATCCTTTTGTTTTCTGATGTCATTAGGTATGAGGGATATCCCCATGACGAAAGTTTTACATATCCTAGCTGGAGACGTATTTATGACTTGAATGTAAAGGACTGTTACCCAATACGATCAATTTTCGGTAGCATGGAACTACCTACACAACGTCACACAATGTTAAAATATAGCTCTGTTACATACATTTCCATCACTACTGTGGTGGTCACGCGACTTGCATGTTTAAAATCGTTTTAGTATAACGTTTTCAACCTTGAAATTCTTAGTATTTCAGATGAATAGGACGCTGTTTCTACATATATATAATCAGTGGTTAATTCAAGTAGATGTAATATTATCAGTGATTCTTGAGAAACGGTAAATAGAACCCCTTTTACAAACACCCGTACTCAACTTTACGTTTTCTGTTTGAACAGAATGTATCTAATCCATAAAAAAAAAAACAACAAAAAACAAACAGCCTTAAACACCAATAAACTATCTCTGTTGATAAGCTCGACTTTTTCCATAATAAGATGTTCAATCACTAGGTAAATACATACAACCAGTTTAGTCTCCTCTTCTTCTGTACTGTATGCACTGAAAAATGTAATTACAGAGGAACAAAATACTTCAGACATTTACAACAGTAACATGTATATATTTTAATTTCATAAATACTTAAGAGGATAAAACATGCATTATTATGTGTGGTAAAATCAATTGTTTTTATGTTGTTGTTTCAGATGTTAAATGTGTGTGTATTGGAATGTATGACGATTGTTAAACAAGCTTCGTTTTTAAACGCTTTCTAGGTTTAAATCCGTTCCTTCCCTAACTATCATTCAAGCTCGGTGATGTGTTGAAGTAAAAAATAATAATGTTATGAAGATATATTGCCAAAGCATCTATAACGATAAACATGTGACTTTTAGGGTTAGTGAAGCTTAGAATTTCGTCAAATATATATATGCTTAGCAAGTGTATACAACCACCATCTTTGTCTCGAAAATCAAGAAAACACGCAAACAACACGCGTGTCTGTACACAACATACCATGACTTCATTTTAATCGTACTAACTTTAGGATTTGATAACATGTAATATTCCTCGGTTTCTTTTGTAAAAAAACAAACAATAATATATTATCAAATGTACAAACTAATTCCAGATTTTGCCTTATTATTAAACCAAATAGATTACTTAAATAAAATATATATTACTTCATTATCATGTGAATATGTTAATGAACATTCTAACATATCTAGTCTCTTAATCTATAAGTCAACACTTCTCTTGCACACACAATACGATTGGATCTTAGCATATCATGCACACTTCTATGTCTTCGTGCAGAAGTAAATGGGTTTGTTCATTGTGCACGAGGTGCTCGATTTTATATTCTTTCTTGGGAGTAGATGTTTGATCGGCAAGTCTCGCTTGAAACGAGACAAAGGAAAATAATATTTTTTCCACAACTTCTGCACCCGCTTTGGTAATCATCGATCTTTTATCGAAATGTAGAATTGTCAGCGCGAGGTTGTAATATGCGAAAGGTTTTTGATAACACACTACTCGGCTGTATTGGATTTGCAAATCAATGACTGTACGATTATGTGAAGAATTTTTATGAAGCTGGATAGCTTTACCAATCTTTAGTGTTTTGACATCTCGTACTTTCCACGAAAGAACTTCTTATATAGTTTATCTCTATTTTTATTTCATGCGTAAATTGAATCTTCCAGATGGATATATGACCTCTCTCTCTCTCTCTCATTTTCTTCTGGAGATTATAGTATTATGGAAAAACGACTAAAATGACGAAACGTATCAGTATCTAAAAATATGTATATGAAATTATAGATCATTTACTTTTTGACTAATTAATTGACAAAATTATAGAAAATAAGCATCTTTTAAACTTCTTTCTTCACAGAAAATTAACAGTCAAGGGCAGATATGATTACACTGTGCTTCACTTGGCAATATAAGTGTATAATTAAATTAGGTTTAAGTATATTCGGAGTATGTCCCCAGTTAGCAAGTTTATGATGACAGCTTCCTTCTTATTTCGATGCACTTCAACGTACAACAGAGTGAAAAATATGCCTTAATGATATAACGTGGTCTTTACATCTAGACTGTAAATGCATTTGTTTTTGCTGCGTGATCTTATATTTTAAAGTGGTCCGATTTCACTTAGTTTTACCTAGATTAATGTTCTGATTACGGATAACCGATTTATAAACAAATTCGTAAGACTAAGACAAGAGCTGATACTCTCTACGCTTAATCAGTTAAAAACGTTTTTTGGCCTACAATATATAATATACTAGCAAAAGTACCCGTCCCCAGTGACGGGAAAAGTTTAAGTTAATCTACCAATTTAAATGATTTCATGGACTTTAAACAGGTTAATTGTATTGCACTCTTGGTTTGAGTCAGAGCCAAAGCTCTGAGCTATTTATACCACCCACCGCGTAAAGTAATTGTTGAGCATTTCAGTCATGTTAAGAGCCGCTCAATAATAACATACGGTAAATCTACATTTTTATTCTTTAAGTTACGTTACATTTTGAAATGTGAATGTTAGTGTGATTAATTCATGACAATTTAGTGTAGAACATCCTGATTGTGAAATAAGATTTGTCATCAACATTATTCTTGTCTATTCTCCCGTCATTTCGAAAGTGAATGTTGAGCTTTGCCTGCGTGCGCAGCTTTTCAACGGTCGGACAGATACAAATGTTCTCAATATATGTATAAGATATAAAAATAGGGAAAGATATGCACCTACTGTTTAGGTAGTGATCAAATACCGTTAACATATACATATATAGAGGTGTGCAGCTGCTGTTTTATCACCACCAAAACGTAACTTTAAATACCTGAACAGTATCGAAACTGATGAATCCTTCTGTTTCTACACCACCTTCACCAAGCAGAACACCAGTACCTGGCTTCCCAGTTCTCAATTTTGTATCTTATAGACTTCTGCGTAAGATACTACATTACTTTATCCAAAAAGACCTAAGAGAGACAGACTAAAAACAGTTTTAGTCAGGACATCCACTAGTCGAAATTTCTAGGCTTAAGAACAGAGAAATACTTTTTGCTTACAAGGCTTTTAGAGGGGGGGGGATTTTCATCGAGGTTACTCCCCATAATATATTAAACTAGTCTTAGATGTAATTGAAAATTTTGATCTTTTGGATGTCCTAGGAGAGAGCTGCAAAAATAAGGTATTTTGGCTGTCAGATGGGTAATAAACTTAAATATTGTTACAAGTAGCAGTATATTCCAAATCCACTTAAATGTTTCAACTGCCAACAGTTTGGGCATTCCAAGCCTTTCTGTTATAGATCTATTACCTATGCTTATTGTTGTGGTGATCTGTTCACTTTGTCTCCTTTCATTATTTGCTTGTTCCCTCCGAGGTATATTTTTACAGCTGGTGATCTGTTCACTTTGTCTCCTTTCATTATTTGCTTGTTCCCTCCGAGTTATATTTTTACAGTTGGTGATCTGTTCACTTTGTCTCCTTTCATTATTTGCTTGTTCCCTCTGAGTTATATTTTTACAGTTGGTGATCTGTTCACTTTGTCTCCTTTCATTATTTGCTTGTTCCCTCTGAGTTATATTTTTACAGTTGGTGATCTGTTCACCTGTTCACTTTGTCTCCTTTCATTATTTTATTCGAAGGTGGGTAATAATCTGCCAGGTATTTATATTTCTTCATGATTTTCAATAACCTGTGCCATCCGATTTTTGCGCCACCTATAAAACTGAGTAAGACTGAATTACTGTAATTTACTAGTACTTCAGAACATGGCCCCGCTGTTATTCGAGGAGAGCCTGTAAAGGCTATGATCTCTCGCATCGTTCTTGTAGCTTTAATGAACTACTTTACCTAAAACCTCGGTATTGACTCATTTTCACCTTTGATTATGGTGGACTTCTGCTTATTAACAAGCTCACTGGACCCATAATAAGGCATGAGTTTTTTCTAAATACTACACTAATTAAAAATCATTGGATGTTGTAAGAGCTCATGCTTGATGTATGAGGCGGCATAATTAAAGTGACTTTGCATTAAATTCGTTTCTATCATCTGCTTTTCCCACCAAATCTGAAGTTGTTTGGTATGAAAAGTGAATGGGAAGTAAACATTCTATCCTCGTTTGATGCTGCGTCCTGATTGTCAGGTAGCAGTTGAATTTCTCACCATTGAGACAAAACAAATAACTTTTTACTTCTTTGTTGTTAGGCACAAAGCTACACGATGGGCTAACTGTTCTCTACTCACCGCGGGTACTGAAACCAAATTTTCAGCGCTATAACCTCCCAGACTTGCAGCTCGTAAATAAGAAAAAAAATCATTGTGGAACATACGCTTTAGGATTTAAGGGACTTGTCATTTTTATTTATTGTAATATTTAATCAGAAAATAAATCATCGAAGCTTTCCATATCAACATTCCTTTATTATAAGCTAAAAACATACGCCTCAACATACACATAATGAAGTGTACTGGCTGTGGCGTGGTGGTTAGTGTACTGGACTATGAATTCCAATATCCATGGTTCGCACCCTGCTGCGGTAAGATCACGCCCCGAACTTAATGGGCCTTGGGTGCATTATAAGAGTGACGGTCAAAGTTTCGCTATTCAATCAAAATAGTCCTAGAGATATCGATGGGTGCTGTTGACTAGCTGCCTTTCTTCTATTCTATCAGTTGAAAATTAATGAACGTTAGAGTCATAAGTTTGATATTTGAACAAAATAGTTATACGAAGGTAGTGACAGTAGTGCAGGTTGATAATCTGAATTTTATGATTAGCAATTATATTCGTGCAGCGATTTACTTAAGCAGCTGATGTTAATACATCAGTTATTGGGCTATAATATGTTTAGAAGTATATCTTGCATGCCATTACGTCTGGTAACATCGCACCAATTGTTATCAGAACACGTTAATCGATGTCTTATCTAATGATATGAAAGTATATCGGAAAATTAAAAGCAGTCGTCCCGGATCACTTAAGGCAGTCAACGTGTAGTATGCTATCATTTCGTAAGAAAAAATAAATCCGACTAAGCGTTCCAACTAACATCTAACGTACAGTGTAATCCTGTTTAATTGAGCGCACTAATAGACCAGATGTTTACGTTAAGTTCGAAATCCTTTGAAGTAGACGGCCTGGTATTTTCCTCTTGGAATTGTGTTAATCTTCTATCACAAATCCAAGCCGAATTAACGACAATTCATGTAGACTCAACAACTCATCACAACACTGTTTCGTCATGATATTATTGTTGTCAGATTATTCTATATTTTATATATTGAGAGATGTAATTCTATTTGACGACTATTACAGTAACAGTATTCATCAAAATAACGTTCCCACTGGAATTAGTATTAGAGGATCGGGAATAGCTGCTTATAAGCTTATGTGTATGTTTCAATTATTTTCGCAATTTTAATTTATTTTAGTACAAAGCCATGCCATTGATACCTTACTAGTATTAGGTATGGTTTGACAAATGATTATAAATGGAGAATTTACATTTAATAATTTTGAAGATAAAAAGATCTGTCGTATAGTTTGAAGTTTTTAAACATTGTCAGTAACTCATTATATCGATGAACACTGATAGGGCTACATTATTCATCTTTAATGGTTTGATGTTTCATGTTATAAACTAAGGACATCAATATTGGTCGCGAAAAATATATCTCTTCGAGCTGTAAGATCAACCATACTGTACATTAGACGATATTCAATATATTTTGGTGGATATAAATGTTTCTCAATTTAAAGGTTTAAACTGTATTTTTTATTGATTTTGCTTTAGTATTTTGTTGTCAGTTTTGAATTCAGCGTATTGGAAAGGCAATTGTAGATATTCGAAAATGCCAATAGAATTATTGAATTTATTGGAAAATATACTATCATTCGCTGGATGAAAAATATATTAAGTTATCAAATATTTTTCTCTCTCTATAATTTTTGTGAATTTCAAAATTAAGACATTAGTCATGGTCGCTGATCAACTTGTAACGGGCTAAAATGAATACCACTACAATGAGGGTTCAACAACAAAAACACAATTTATTAACAATAACAACACTTAGAGATAAACAAATGTCTGGCCAGGACTTCACACCAATATTAATAAATAATTTATCAGAAATATTAATAAATCAAAGTAATGGAACCAAGAAAAAGAACCAGAAAGAAAAAACCTTAATAAAAATAATAACTTTCAACATCAATATCAAATGACAAACAGCAATAACTATACCCTTTAATAACTATCTCGTGACTCTCTCTCTGACAGGGTATTTATTCATAGAGTATGTCACGAGAGTACAACCTCATGTGATCATAAATTTACATACTCTTCTGCTACATTAATAGTATCTGTGCGTCACCGCTAGGGAAGCTGGAGTCAGTTTCATCATACACACACAAATATATACTCAAAATACAAATGATTATGTAGAAGGTGAGTTAGCGTTTTAATGCAACTAAAAATTCATAGATAAACTAAACAGTAGAAGGAAATAATAAATAAACGATAAACACAACCATACTCATAAAAAAAAAAAAAAAAAAAAAAAAAAAAAAAAAAAAATCTTTACCATCCTGCTGCCAAATAATTTGTCATACCGATACCTCAGCGGTAAGTCTGGGGGCATATAACACTAAAAATTAGGTTGCGATAACCGAGGTGAGCAGAGCACAGATATCACGTATGTGTATCCGCTTATAACTGGCGAATTATTGGACCGATTGTTACTGCAACCAAACCTAGTATGTACACCTAAGCTACCCCAGTGTTATAAAAGGATCGAAGTTCGAATCTGTCCACCTATGCCACTCCAAGATGCCACTATACCTTCCCTGTGTGTTTAACAGGAACGCCAATTAGAATTTAATAAAATGTAACTATTATAAAAAAAAAAACAATGTTTAAAATGGTTAAATCTTAAACTGTTTGTCTTAAATGTGGGGGGGGGGACGCCAGACGGATAAATCATTCCTCTAAAACTAGCATTGCTTTTATTTCTGTTATTTTAACGATACGACATTGGAGATTTGAATAAAATGTGTTACAGTGTGTAATATATTGTTCTGGATCATAAAATGTTATCTAAAGCATATGATGTCTGAATTAAATTTATTTAGGGATAGGCTTAGTCTGCCGAGTGCGAATGACAGAGAACATAATTTTTGAAAAAGCGTGTAGCAAGTCCAAAATTTCCCTAATAGCACACGTAATTCCTAATATATTTTATATTTTATTTCTTCCCTTTAAAAACATGCACCGTGTTTTGAATGACTGAAACACATAAATTGGACAATGTATTTGTATTCAGGTAAAGTATTCTAAGAGGTTCAAATATTTGGGTTCGAAGTCTGAAAACAAAGAGAAATAATGAGGTTGGACAAGATGCATTTAATGGAAACAATAGTTGATAAACATTTGGATATTTAATGGAAATAATGGTTGATAAATATTAGAATATTCTTCTTTTAAAGGAATACGTGGATAAAAATTAGTGGGGCGTTGTGAAGTGACGGGTGGTGCGTGAATTTCCAAACAAGCCAAACTGGTGAAACGTCACGTGTTAAATCAACTAATTTCTAATAGGTCTTCATCTTACGATACGTGAATTAGGCCTAATTCTAGACAATATTTAATATGTCTAGCTTTGATTATCAACCGTTATCCTACAACATATTTTATTATGCTCTACTCTTTATAAGCTTCTCTAGTGTCCCCAGTAGCACAGCAGTATGTTTGCGAACTTACAACGCTAGAAACCGGGTTTAGATACCCGTGGTGGGCAGAGCACAGAAAGCCAATTGTGTAGCTTTGTGCTTAATTACAAACAAACAAGCTTCTCTAGAGACATTTCACTTTTATATTGTTTTTCTTAAAGAAAGCTCCCCCCCCCCCAGGAGGTATGTTTGCAGACTTGCTCTGTGGGGAGAGCACAGATAGTCTATTGTGCACTTTGTGTTTAACTACAAACAAACTAAAATATTAAAGAATGGAAGCTTTAGTAAAATTTAATAATTATTTTAACCCAATCAATAATAAAATATACCAAAACGATCGTTTCCATTATCATCACAATATGAAGGGAACAAGAAAATAAAACAATATATAATCTCTTTCAGTTTCATCCATCGATCTCTTGTAAATTCAGTTTAAAATATATATATCAGATTTTTTTGTTGTAATCTTATTTATAGACTACAAGTATTGTTAGCATTCCCACGTTGCAAACGCGTATCTATATACTACTAAAACTCTGAGATTGTTTGTTTGTTTGCTTCTCTGTAATTAAATACAGTAAAAACGGCGCACAATAGCGCCATA
>NW_013666512.1:282218-306985 GCF_000517525.1 Limulus polyphemus
GTTAAACCTGTGGTATATCATTGATCTTAAACTCTGTTAAACCTGTGGTATATCATTCATCTTAAACTCTGTTAAACCTGTGGTATATCATTCATCTTAAACTCTGTTAAACCTGTGGTATATCATTCATCTTAAACTCTGTTAAACCTGTGGTATATCACTCATCTTAAACTATTTTAAATTTGTAATATATCACTCATCTTAAACTATTTTAAACCCATGTATATCATTCATCTTAAACTATTTTAAACCTGTGTTATACCACTCATCTTAACTCTCTTAAACCTGTGGTATATCATTCATCTTAAACTCTTTTAAACCTGTGATATATCACTCATCTTAAACTATTTTAAACCCATGTATATCACTCATCTTAAACTCTCTTAAATTTGTGATATCACTCATCTTAAACTATTTTAAACCTATGTATATCACTCATCTTAAACTATTTTAAACCTATGTATATCACTCATTTTAAACTCTCTTAAACCTGTGGTATATCACTCATCTTAAACTCTCTTAAACCTGTGGTATATCATTCATCTTAAACTCTATTAAACATGTGACATATCACTCATCTTAAACACTGTTAAACCTGTGGTATTTCACTCATCTTAAACTATTTTAAACCCATGTCTATCACTCATCATAAACTCTTTGAAATTTGTGATATCACTCATCTTAAACTCTCTTAAACCTGTGGTATATCATTCATCTTAAACTCTATTAAACCTGTGATATATCACTCATCTTAAACTATTTTAAACCTGTGGTATATTACTCATCTTAAACTCTGTTAAACCTGTGGTATATCATTCATCTGAAACTCTCTTAAACCTGTGGTATATCATTCATCTTAAACTCTCTTAAACTTGTGGTATATCACTCATTTTAAACTCTCTTAAACTTGTGATATATCATTCATCTTAAACTCTTAAATTTGTGATATATCATTCATCTTAAACTATTTTAAACCCATGTATATCACGTATCTTAAACTCTCTTAAATTTGTGATATATCACTCATCTTAAACTATTTTAAACCTGTGGTATATCATTCATCTTAAACTCTAATAAATTTGTGATATATCACTCATCTTAAACTCTCTTAAACCTGTGGTATATCATTAATCTTAAACTCTCATAAATTTGTGATATATCACTCATTTTAAACTCTCTTAAATCTGTGGTATATCATTCATCTTAAACTCATAAATTTGTGATATATCACTCATCTTAAACTCTCTTAAACCTGTGGTTTTTCATTCATCTTAAACTCCCATAAATTTGTGATATATCATTCATCTTAAACTCTCTTAACCCCATGTATATCACTCATCTTGAACTATCATAAATTTGTGATATGTCACTCATCTTGAACTATCATAAATTTGTGATATGTCACTCATCTTAAGCTATCATAAATTTGTGATATATCACTCATCTTAAACTCTTTTAAACCTGTGGTATATCACTCATCTTAAACTCTTTTGAACATGTGGTATATCATTCATCAAAAATTGTTCACCTTATGTAACAAATAAATGAAGGATTCAAAAGGACAAAAACTTAGTACTTTTCATACGCTTGTTATTTACCGTATGAATAATTTTGTGTTATCGAATCCTCTAAGAAACATTTAAGGAAAACCTTTATACTTTGAAACTCCTTTAAGTGTTTGCTATTACGTCTCTGGGTGACGTCAGTATTGGTAATAAGGGGAAAAAAAGGGCTTTCGAGATAAGTGGTTGTCAAATTTAAGTCAACATAATCAATGTTTATAAGAGTTGAATGATATCGTCTCCTCTTGAGAATTAAGATTAGCTATCATATATTATTTTTCAGTCCAGTTTTTCGTTTTATTGAATATTTGTGAAGTCTTATTAAATTATGATTACACTATGAAACAGAAATATTGTTCTTGTAATATTGTTCTAAGCTAGTTAGATATTAACTGAAAAGATATTTTATACCGTAGCAAACATATCAAAAGTTCTAAATTTCATTGAATCTTTCTGTTTAGATCCCAAAATCTAGATATATTCAGTGTTTTAAAAAATATAGCCAACTCAACTCATAATGTTAATACACATTTGCACACGCAATAAATAAATACACACACACACACACACACACACACACACACACAAGAACATCCTTTACGGAATTGTAGTTTTTATAAACATACATAAGTGTGCTTTGTATGGTAGCGTATGAAAGCCTGCAACGGGAAATATCTCCGTTTAATTACCTTACTTAACACGTACACTACGTGTGAGGCACTTGAAAGTTTTATCGGTTAGTAGTGTGTAGTCGTTCCTAATTAAACGATTTCTTGAGTTTAATTAGAGAAAAACCACGCGCTAAGCATTGATGTAAATTAGTCTGTGCGCGCGGAATGATATATCTGTGAAATCCCACAGGAACTTGCCTCCCGATGCTAGAGAAGAAACCGGTTCTAAGGAGGGAGATAGAAATTTGCTTTATAGTTATTCTTTTTATTTTACTTCAATAAACCTCCATTGAGGAGAACATCTTTATTTACCAACAACATATGTAGCTAGTTTTGCAACTTACGTACATTGCTTTGAAGTAAAATTATTTAAATATAAGATTTCGACTTTGTCGTTCTATGGATTTGAATAAATATGTGATAAGAAATTTAGTAGGAAAATTGTATGATTCATGAGATGTTTCCAGCAGTGACATTAAATAAAAAAGATCATTGTTGAGAAACTGATCACTTATAGTTATAAATAACATGTTTTATGAATGTAATTACTTTGTACGAGGAAAAACAACTTGAACGGAAATATTCAATTTTATTGATTTTACGTAGCCATCGGGAATTGTTATTAATCATGAAATATTATGGATCAGATTAGTAATATAAGCTATGAGAATGTATAATTTTACTGCATCGCTTGTGTATTTCATGTCCATACATCTGAACAAAGACAGCAATTATATGTGACCCAAGACAGTGGAATAAATTAATGTCACCTTTACATTAATGTGCATAGCTACGTCATGTGCATATTTATCAACAACAAAACGATATATATATTAATGTATATTGGTTGCTTTAGGAAGTTATACAATTGTTTAATTTTATAGGTCCTTCGTGCCTCATAAAATGAGTCTTCATTAAGTTTTATAGATGTTTGAACCTTATAGCAGATCCATCATCGATTCGTCATAAATAATGCTTCTTTATTCTCTCTTGATTTAATACACCTAATTATAAAATCATATGTTTGAACTTTATAGCAGATCCATCATCGATTCGTCATAAATAATGCTTCTTTATAGCAGATCCATCATCGATTCGTCATAAATAATGCTTCTTTATTCTCTCCTGATTTAATACACCTAATTATAAATTCATATGTTCGAACTTTATAGCAGATCCATCATCGATTCGTCATAAATAATGCTTCTTTATTCTCTCCTGATTTAATACACCTAACTATGAATTCATATGTTTGAACTTTATAGCAGATCCATCATCGATTCGTCATAAATAATGCTTCTTTATAGCAGATCCATCATCGATTCGTCATAAATAATGCTTCTTTATTCTCTCCTGATTTAATACATCTAACTATAAATTCATATGTTTGAACTTTATAGCAGATCCATCATCGATTCGTCATAAATAATGCATCTTTATTCTCTCCTGATTTAATACATCTAACTATAAATTCATGTTTGAACTTTATAGCAGATCCATCATCGATTCGTCATAAATAATGCTTCTTTATTCTCTCCTGATTTGATACACCTAACTATAAATTCATATGTTTGAACCTTATAGCAGATCCATCATCGATTCGTCATAAATAATGCTTCTTTATTCTCTCCTGATTTAATACATCTAACTATAAATTCATATGTTTGAACTTTATAGCAGATCCATCATCGATTCGTCATAAATAATGCTTCTTTATTATCTCCTGATTTAATACACCTAACCATAAATTCATATGTTATTCTGCAAGACACTGAACAAGGAAAACTTGAATACAGAATGATGTGTAAAATTTTTTAAAGTTATACGACTATCCTGGAATGACTAGAATATCGTTTTGATATTCTTGGATATGGTAACTCGTTGAAATAGTTAATTACACTTATCTAAGCAGTTTAAAATATTTAACTGTAAGTAATTTTAAGATAAATACAGAGAGTTGAGTATGTTATATTAAAACGATTTTAAGTCTACAAATCAGAAAGTCACGTGACAACCAAAAACCGATATAAATTCATGGAGGAAAAGCAAGTATCATAACTACGTTTTGATATTGGTATTTTTAGAAAGTGTTATGCTACTTAAAATTGATAACTTTTGGAAAGGGTATGTATAAGCCCTTTACGACGCAAATTATTCTTACACTCTGACTATCAAGATGTGTTCAGATTGGTGATGCTGGATTTCTGAGACTGGAATATATTATGCACTCAATGGCACTGTAAAACAAAGGAGTGGGGAGCACTTGGGATGGGGTACCAGGACCACCCAGAAAAAGCCCTACAGGAAGTCTACCTGAGTCGTGAAAAGCTAAGTGTGGTGAGAATTCATGAACACAAAGCTCAGTGACAAAAACTGTCCACTTGCCCCAGGCAAAAGTTCGTAACACAATCAAGAAGGATCTCTGTCTGGAATAGCGACAAATTTCACATGTATGTAAGTCGCATCCACGTCATTTTCACTTAACCATCGCATACTTCAAGCTGGTGAAGAATGAAACAGGTATTCATTATATTCCTTACGAAGGTATGTCGGCCAAGTTGACGGATGCAGTGCCTATAGATCTTGCTGTTGAAATTAGTGCTGGAAAACCACCGTCCTCGTACATTAGATGAATTATGGAAAGTAAGCAGGGACGACTTATGTCTTTGGACAAGACAGCTTTACGAAGGACCATTTAGCAACGGAAGTTATGCTGCAGGTATATTGTAAAGATTCACGGGCGAAATTAAAAAGCCAATGATTGTACGTGGCGTTACGGACTGTAACGTTGAATCCAATATTGTATTAAATTAGCGAATTCAGCCTTCGTATTATTTACCCGGAAAGCTCAATTTGCGTTATGATATGTATCAGTATATCTAAAATGTAAAGGCGATAATTTTGTTACATAGTAGAATGATATGCAGAAAGTAGTTTATAGGGGCAAAAATACCAACCGCAAATTTCTGCTAAACAAGATGTTTAGAATGATATCATTTTGATATCACCATTTCAATAACATTATTTTTTATTGCTTAATCATTTTACGTGTGGTAGTTTGCTGTAAAACTTATCTCCCTTGTGTGTTTCAATAAGTTATCTGTTTCACGTATTACATTATTACCCATTCACATAATTTTTCACTATCTACTATTTATACTTCATATATTTTGGATAGTTTTGCTTTCTAAAGGACGTTGAGTAACTACCCTAAGCAATGAACTGTTTAATTATGAGTTTAAGCTTCTATTGCAGAATACGAATAAAATTTACAAATATGTCACCTTCCCAATATTCAAAGCAAACTAACAATAATGTTTTCAAAGTCGTAGAGTTAATGACTAATATGCTATCTAGTACTAGTAATAAAATTTACAAATATGTCACCTTCCCAATATTCAAAGCAAACTAACAATAATGTTTTCAAAGTCGTAGAGTTAATGACTAATATGCTATCTAGTACTAGTAATAAAATTTACAAATATGTCACCTTCCCAATATTCAAAGCAAACTAACAATAATGTTTTCAAAATCGTAGAATTAAAGAATAATATGCTATCTAGTACTAGTAATTAGCTACTTGCTTCCAGATGAGAAAAGGTCCATCTTTCGAACGCGCTCGGGTTATAGGGTTTTGTATTTTTGTCTTAGTTAATTAACTGTTATGGGAAAACCTAAAACTATTTTGTTTTGAAATCCTCGTACCTTTACGTTCCGTCACACCAAACAAGCTTGCCTTTTCAGCCGTAGGGGCGTTATAAAAGTGACGGTCAATCCCACTATTCGTTGGTAAAAGAGTAGCCCAAGAGTTGGTGGTGGGTGGTGACGACTAGTTCGCTTCTATCTAGTCTTACACTGCTAAATTAGGGACGGCTAGTGCAGATAGCCCTCGTGTAGCTTTGCGCAAAATTCTGAAACAAAACAAACAAAACCTTTACGTTAAATTTCACTAAAAAATACAGTTTGCCACTTTTTGTATTATTTTTCGAAACATTGATATAATTATGTAATTTTTTTCATTGACTATATTATTGAAAATAAGATACTTCGAACTTATATTAATATTAGCTAATTTATTAATTTCTTCACAGTATTCGGTTTTACTCGCAAAGCCAAGCTAGAATTTAATTTCTGTATGCGCTTTAACGTTTTCAAATGTCGCTATCCATTCCAGAAACAAGTATAACAAACCAAATTGATTAAAATGTGTTGTAATTATGACTAACATCTAAACGCAAGCAGATAATCTGATCACAAAATAAAATATATGGCATTGAAGGGAATTCTGTGGTAATATTAAATAAATGGGGTATCTTGATAAAGTTGGTCTAGAGTAAAGAATCAACGATTTGTTATCAGAAGCGAAATGGAGATGTGTTAGAATTATAACATGATTTAGAATGTAGATTAATTAGATAACTAAAACTTTATGCGATTAGAATTTATTGAGTCCTAATTTCAAAACAACGTTTTCGACAATAATCCCAAAAGCATCTTTAGGTTTGGAAATCATAGAAATATAGAAGACACTAATTTAACTATGTAAACAAAATATAAAAGATGAACTGAACTGTTAAATGAACTAATATCTACTGCAGACTTCTCGTAAATTGTCCTCTTAATTTTTGCAGAAATAACCGCTGTATGGAATGGAAGAAGTCACGTTTTAACACCTTCTCCCTTACTTAAGTTTGATAAAGGTGTGTTTGTTGAATTTTTTGTGGGTGGATAAACACGATGCACACTATGATAAAAGCTTGGCAGTTGGTTCTGGTGTAGCCCTCAATACATTATTTTGTAGCATTAAAAGCATCCTTGTAAATTTCCCGATGTTTGAATATTTACAGAGATTTTCCAAAGTCGTGTTTTATTAATCTTTTCGAAATTGTATATTTATTACAAAGACTTACATTATGGTAGACAATTTTAGCACCATTGTTTATAAATGCAAGAATCAATAAAGCAATATTTTGAACCTTTGCTTAAAATTAAATGCTCGTAATCTGGACTTACTACTCTTCGGAAAAAATATCAACATTGTATCATATTGAACAGTTTCATAAGTAATTTTACCTGTTACAGTTCTTACATAAGTAAGGACTTTTATTGAAGTAGCTAATACTCCCCCCCCCCCAGTGGTATGTCTGCAGACTTACAACGCTAAAATCCGGGTTTCGATACCCGTAGTGGGAATAGCACAGATAGCCCATTGTGTAGCTTTGTGCTTAATTACGAACAAACAAACTAAGACTTTTCGATCGCTATTGCGATCATTCTCGAGTACAAATATTTTAATGTTTTTATAAATAAAAACCTCTGTTGTTTAAATCTGTGTACTTGAGAATGACTGCACGAACGATCAAAACGTAAAAGTTGTAACTTGTAAAAATATATGATGTTATTGGTCAGCTCTCAGATATAATTTTGAGGGCATAACACTGTCATGGGCAAATGTTTAAGTTATTACTAAGGAAAGAGAAAACTCACGTTTTAAACTAATCGAACACAGAACTGCCATATCCCCTAACCACGTGGAATATCCAAACTAGATTTCCGAAAGAGTTAGCTCATCTCATTAGTTGGACGACATTGTTTTTTTTTTCAGGTTTGTTAAGCTACGAAGCACAATGAGAAAATCAATGAAGTAAAAGACTTGCAGTATTCGAACAACAGTATCCCAGGTTAATATGTAATTTGTGTTAGTTACAGTCTCCATTGCTCACTTAGACAAACTCGATTTGTTTAAATTCTTGGTGTTCATGTGGTTGGATTGAGTTACAAACTGAGCTTGGTATTGTGAATGTTGTTATAACTAATTCAGGAGATAAAGTCTGTTTATAAATGCCTTACACAAACGTTTCCTTGATGTAGATTACACATTGTGTGATTGGCGTGACTTTTAGCGAAAAAAAAAAACAATACGATATGTTAAAAATGGTTTGTTACGAATTTCGTACAAAGCTATACGAGGGCTATCTGCGCAAACCGTCCCTAATATAGCAGTGTAGGACTAGAAGGAAGGTAGCTAGTCATCACCATCCACCGCCAACTCTTGGGCTACTCTTTTACCAATGAATAGTGAGATTGACTGTCACTTTATAACACCCCCACGGCTGAAAAAGCGAGCATGTTTGGTAATTTAACAGTGAAAGACTAGAGGGAAGGTAGCTAGTCATCATCTCTCACAGCCAACTCTTGGGCTACTCTTTTACCAACAAATAGTTGGATTGACCGTCCACGGCTGAAAGGGAGATCATGTTTGGTGGGACGGGGGTTCGAACCCCCGACCCTCAGATTGCGAGTCGAGAGCCCTAAGCACCTGGCCAATACGGCCTATGTTAAAAATGAATGCTTTTTCTCGCTTCCTAGGTCTGGTTTCCCCGGTGGGTCAGTGGTAAGCTTTAGAGCTTATAATACTAAACATTAGGGATGAATATCAATGATGGGTACAGCGAAGTTATCTACATTGTGTAGCTTTGCGCTAAAATAAGAAAAAAACAAGCATTCATTTCCATTACAAAAAAAAAAGAGTATAATCTACGTTAAACTTTAGGATTTAAAAAATATATTTTCAAACTAACAGTTCGCATTATGTTTCGGGTATAGTTGAAACCTAGTAAAAATGTTTTCCAAGTTTGTTATCTAGAAAGAAGCAAGATGGGTTACAGGTTTCTCATTATAGCATTCCTTATAGCGTGAATAGTGTCACCAGTCAAATGTATGGGATTACATTTTTATAGACGCTTCCAAATCATTATGACAATCATTGAAATTCTTCAGTAATGTTTGATATTCTAAAAGGTGTTCACAGCAAGTACTGTATGCTGTCAATTTATTTTTATTAAGAGAAATTTTAAGTAACATAAAAATTTATATGTGTAAACATATATACATATATTTCTCTGAAAATACTTTTATTCGAAGTTGGTAAAAAAAAAAAACAGAACAATTTGAGTTTATGCAAAAGTTGTTCATAATTGCACGAATCTAAAATATCAGTGACACACTATGATATCGTTGGAAAACGTTATTCGAAGTTGTTAAAAAAAACAGAACAATTTAAGTTTATGCAAGAGTTGTGCATAAATACACGAATCCAAAACATCAATGACACACTATAATGTCGTTGGAAAAGGCATAGTGATAGAAACTTAGAAGAAATATAAGTATAATAATAATAATAAGTCTTAAGTGTTATGACCATATTACCGTCGAAGACAACAAAGTGGTTTTTGAATCACCAACAGTAGAGGGAGCTGCCAGAATAAGTTCCATAACGGCACGTATTTTTAGTAATTTGAACACGCCATATATTATTCGACTTTAACGTTAGCGTGAAGACGACCCGTTATTATGGGTAAACACGTATGTTATACAGTAAAACACCTGTTTCCTACTGAAAATGATATTTCTTAAATCATGGTAATATTGCATGTCATTATTCTTATTTCTTACCACACGCTATCAGAACACAACTTTGTATCGGATCAAATTACTCTACTTTAAAACATTAGTTTGTAAGCCTGACATGACGAAAATAACGTCGTGTTACACACTTTAATGTCTTGGTTGTAATAAACATCCTATTACGGTGGTTTTGGTAAAAAAATTTAAAACATTTACGCAACAGGAAAGAAATATTTGATAAGTATACATGTGTAAGTACAATCAAAGTGTTTGTGTAGTGTGGAAGGTTAAGGAGCGAATATAAGGTCATGAACTCGGTCCCATTCCACCCAAGTGTGTAATGTATTTGGACAATACTATTAAATATTATATTACAATAATTAGAAATTGAAGACTGCTTATGCATAAATATATATATTTGTAATGGCCGAGCACATCCAAGCTAACTAGTAATGGCCCCTAAGTACTGAATTTGCGTGAGAATCTTGTAGTTCGCTGCTGTGCAAATTTTATACGGTTATCAGCTGTCACATGCAGTTATTTGGAGTTAAGCAGCTGTAAGAAGAATACTTTGATCTTCAAAGAGGAATTATTATTCGTAGCAGCTTTGGATGCTTATATGTTAGATATATTCCCGCCCCCTCCCCTTCTACTCGAAAGGCCCTGCATGGCCAGGTGGTTAGGGTGCTCGACTCGCAAGCTGCGGGTCGCGGGTTCGAATCTCCGTCCCAACAAACATGCTCGCTCTTTTAAGCCGTGGGGGCGTTATAATGTAACGGCCAATCTCACTATTCGTTGGTAAAAGAGTAGCCCAAGAGTTGGCGGTGGGTGGTGATGACTAGCTGCATTCCATCTAGTCTTACACTGCTAAATTATGGACGGCCAGCGCAAATAGCCCTCGTGTAGCTTTGCGCGAAATTACAAACAAACAAACAAACTCTATCGAATACCCAATACCCACCCAATAATAATAATTTATTCACTCACAGTAACTATTAAACATAATGTGTAACAAAACCGAATATCAGGCATTAAATACATTACTCAGAATTTGAAGACAGAAGTCTTGAACAAATTTCATGGCTTTTCAAATTAGTTCCATCAAATACCAGTATCAAATGTTAGTGATTCAATTTAGGCTGTAATTAAAGCTAGAGTTTGGCCCTAACTCTAATATAATAGAGCTTTTTTTTTACTTTATTGATTTTAATATCTTTCGTTTCTGAAACCGTATCATATATTTTAAAGGTTACGTAATGATTATTGGTCGTAAGCAAGTTAAGCTAATCAATTTTAATTAAGGGGTTTAAAAGATAAAACTACTAATTTTCTTGTAACACTAGAAATAAGATCTGGTTCATATTACCAAAAGTAGTATTATCTCTTATTATCATAATTAAATATAAGGTTTCTATCTCATTACTAAATCTAAAAGTGAAAGAGGAATTGCATGTTTTCAATAAAACTTTAAATTCAACGAAAATATTCGATCAAAAAATCTAGTTAGGGCAATAAACATGAAGAAATTTCATAGTAACTCTACCAGTGTGTTAACACTACTTTTCGTTACCATTATATAAAAACAACGTTTGAATTATTATTGAAAAACTGCGTAGGAACAAAATTTTGGAACTATCTCATTAAAGTCTGGATACTGAAGAACTTGAGTATTATAATAGTTGTGCTTCAAGTATTATTGCTCATTCCTACTTCAATAGTATATATATATATATATATATATATATAAGTTTTTAAATACTTCTTTTAAAGTAGGTTTAATTTTCAAATAAGCGTGTGCTTACTGTAAATCAAAAGAATGATAACAGAGATAGTCTGATTTTTTGATATTATTTGCCATTTTGAACATCTTTACACCTCGCACTAAACTTGCTCCCCAGTGGCCACGGTAACCAATACAAGGCCCAAGAAAAGGCATATATATATACAGAACTAGGAATCTTACAAAATTAAAAAAGAAGGGAAAATAAATCTAAATTTCTTTTATTTTTGGTGTAGGGAGAGAAGAGACATGAAGCTAAACAAATCTCCACTTCCGTTTATACCTGCAAGTTAGCTTTAGTTGAAAGACAACAAAAACTCGTACTTTTAATATAGGGCTTCGATATGTTAGGACGATAAGATACTTAGCCTAATCGGTATTTTTCGAGTTCACGAATACTCTGAAACTATTTTGAATTAATTTTCCTGATACCTAATTTTTTTTTGTAGCGCACATGTTTATTAAAATTTACAACGAGCAAAATTTCTAAAACCCACAACGTTTGCTAAATTTTGAAATTAATATGTAAGGATTATGCTAGTTATAAGATAGTTCCCAAGTAATATAAGATTTTCACAAAATTGAGAAAACCAGCTTGTTTTGAGGTAAGAAAAGGCAAAAAAGACACGGACGATAAAACGAAAAATCCAGAATTTTCTAAATATTATTCATTAGGTTTCAATCGGAAAATCTTAAAATATCATCGTTAAAACACTGACCATACTAACTGTTTAAATATGTACTGATTTATGAATGGAAGTCACATAATTATTAGTAGTAACAGATGTCATCTTGAAGCACTTTTATTAAAAATTAATTACTTTGGAGCATGTTTTTTTCCCCGACTACTAGCGTTACTGAATATAATTTATTTGGTGTTAAGATTGGACAACTATAATTTTGGGATAACGACATCAATACATTGCGAATGTTCTTAAGTCACAACAAAGTTTCCCATTTGATAATTTTAAGTTTAGTACTGAAAACTTGATAGGTGTTACTTTACACAAGAATGGCAAAGAATATTTTATGATATGAATTTGTCATCCCAAAAATGTAAACCATTTTTGTATAAATACTTTTATACTCTAGGATATCTCACTAATAATATAAATAGGATTCTATGCTTTTAAACTCCAAAATATGGCTTACACCTAACTTAGTAGTATTGTGTTACGGTATCCGACAAATGTCGATACTATTGTGAATATTTAAAAAAATATATATCCATTTAATTTTATATAATTATTTTAAATTCGTTATGATGTTTCGTATATTTCTAAATTTGAATTTTCGTTTCATAATTTACTGTATTATTTGCAGAGGTGTGTAAAATTCTCAAGCACATTACGATTCAAGTTATTATTGGACAAGATTGTAATCACTTCACATGTTCGTTGTATTAAGACTTTTAAAGTTGAAGTACTTTAATGTTTCTCTGCATTGTTTGTATGCAGATTTGTCTTTAATAAAGGAATTTATTCAAACTTGCAAAGTATTAGATGCTTAATTTAGTAATCACTATTAAATGAATAAAGATAATTTTTTCAAGAGTTGTAAGCATTAAACTTCATACATTCTTGTATGGCATTATTTGTTTAATAATAATTTTGGGCAAATTATTTGTTGTTTTTGATAATCGAGCTCCATAGTTGCGAGAAATAAGGATTAAAAATAGTTAATGTAAGTTGGAAATAGAAATGTAACAAAATAAAAGATAATTTCTGTTGAAAAACAAAAATTTCCAGTTTGTAATTTTTCAATTTATGTTTATAAACATTTTTTTAAATGTAAACTTAAATATTTGATGAATACTTTAAAACATTTAAGTACAGCGCGTTCTTATAAGAATAATTCAAATACTGAGTTTTTTTTTAAATGTTAAGCGAAAATATTTAAAGTTGTTGGATGATAAATTTGCTAGTAAGTTAGGTTACCTGAAATTTCCAAAGCTAAAAATTGCTTAATGTCTTTTAAATATCTCAAAGCGTTAGGTGTGTGTTGAAAACATTTCAATAGAGCACTTGAGTTTTGGTTTTGAATTAATGTTATTGGATCTATGAATTACTTTAGATTCAGCAGGAGAGACTTTGATCATATTGGTTCCATAAAACAAGTGAAAGCCTTTGGTATTTTAAGTATCTTAATAACTTGATTACTCGTTCTTTTGAGTAAGACTACCAGTACAAAGAGAACTTTTAAAATTGTAAGGAACTTATTGGAATAATTCTAGAAGCTACTAAAAATAATGTTCATTATTATTGTGGAATGTAAATAAAACCGAAGTAGGTCATGTTTCTTTTATTATTGTGTTAGATAATTCTGAAGAAATATTTATGTGTGTCAGAGTGTTCAATGATTTACATTAAAAATCTAACTTAATTCAAAGTTATTATTTTTATAATAAACTCTTTAGAAAGTCTTGTTTGAGGTCCCTATTTGTAAGATTTCAAGATTACAGGTTCGGTGAAAGGTTTACTGAATCAAGTATTTTTATAGAAATATGTATTTCATTGTACAGAACTGTAGTATAGGAAATTATGTAGTTCGTCACCTTTTTTTGGAGACAATGTTCAGATTAAGGAAGACTAAGGAATTAACGTGGGTGACCCTTTACAAATTCTTATTGTACTCAATATTAGGTAAACATGAATGCGACTGTTCAGGGAAATCAAATTACTGGTGAGGATTACCTGTTTTTTTTGTTTTGTTTATTTCGATAAAATACGTCATTTAAACGTCTTGGAAAATTGTCTGATTTTAGGATATAAAACCTTAATGGAACAAAAAGACTGATTGCTTTTATGGGGAAAACCCTTAGTGAATTCTGAGAAATACTTGTTAATGTTATCAGGCAAGTTGAAATGGAGTGTAATCTCTCAAAAGGAAGTACCAAAGTTTTCGATAATGAAGCACGCCAGGCTATAAAGAAAATTAAATTTGTTGGATACGTCGCTGGGATTTATAAAAATAAATAAAGAATCAAAAATACATAATTTGAGGAGGAAGACACAAATGAATCGTAATAAAGAGAAAGTAAGCTTTGTTTGAAGGTTTTTGTTTCTATTTCCTAATCTACGTTCTATTTTTTATGGGGGAGGGGTAGGCTAGCTTGTATTCCTGTTGGCTTTCAAAAACGCTTCTATTAAAAGACTTTAAAACTTTCCAAATATAAAATCAGAATTTTGATCAGATCTGTTCTACGACTTTAAATGTAAGAAATTCGTTAATTTTCAGAAACATTCTTACCATTTTGTAATTTTTTTATTGATAAGTTGTTTATTGAATCTTGTTACTTTTTTATTTCTTTTCACAAAGTGTTAATTAGTAATCTCGGATATTTTGTCGAATACATACAGCGATACATTGCCGGTAACTTGAATGAAAACGCGGTTTTTCACAACAGCCACAGTTAGTCAAAGTTTGTTTCTGTGTAAATCACAGTATTAGAGGCCAAAAGAAATACTTCCGACAATAAACGACTGTAAAAGTTACAAAAATGTGCAAACCATTTTTTTTATGAAATGTTAACCAATGCACCGCGTGTATATAACATACTGTTCTACTACTACTATATTGATCAGTTTCCTTGTATTTACAGATATTGTTTGAATACGTCAGAAATAAGCTCTGCCCACACCAGAGCATGTAGACATCCACCTTATTATATTAATTTATCAAACCAGTTGTTCGTTTGAATAACAGCAAAGTAAATGATAAATATATAGAATTTTATAAGAATTTTTTACAGTTTTTTATATAAGAATTATTGCATATTCTGTTACTAAATAGATAGCCACCTAGTTGCTAGTTATTAAGAAACACTAAAAGTGATGATATTCTTTGATGAATATATGCTATAAAAAGTGAAACACGAAGACGTTAGTGCTACAACAGTTTTCAATTTTTTTAGATAAATTGCAATGTGAGACTTTAGGCTTAAAATATTATATTCAGTCGAGATAATTTGTTTCACAAAGGCTATCTGTAATAGCTGTATCTATTATATTTTAACTGCTAGGCTAGAAGGAAATAAACTAGTCATCAACACCATCTTACAATGATTTGGCTTATCCAATCAAATATTGGGATTTGATCATCGCTCTTGTAATGCTCCCATTTTCCCAAAGAGCAGGGCGGAATTTTGCGAAATTGGAATGCGAACCGGGGACCCTCGGATTAACAGTTCAGTCACTAACTTATATGCCACGCCCTGTATGTGTCAATATTGTCTAAGACACTGTGATGCAAATAAAAACTATCGTTATTGTACAAAAGTCTATTTTCATTTCTTGATAATAGCCATCAGTAGAATGCTTGTTTTGGTTGTTGATAAATACGGTGCATTTTGTGTATGTGTGTTTTGTGGTTGTTTTATTTAGCACAGAAACCAAATTTATATTTATTATATATTTATTTTGACCTTTTAGTCCCAAAACCAACAGTTCTTCCCCATCCCCCCCAAAGGAAATGACCTGTAAAGTTCGAATAAAACTTGCTTTTTGTAGAATTCTAGTAATCTTGTGAAAAATAGATGTATATAGGCGGACGGGCGACGTCATCGCTATGTGTTCCAGAACGTTTTCGATCAAGAGTATAAAAAGAAATGATGTATCGATGGTTTTAAAGGAATACGGTGGTGGACAAGGTTTTGCTCTTAGTATTCTTCGAAGTCGATGCAATAGTAAATGTTTTTAAGAACACTAACTGTGAGTCCAGAAAATTATATTTTATGGCGAGAAATATTTATGGAAAAATCCATATTGGTCAATTTAGCAGTAAAACTTCACCAGAAGTGTAATATTTTTGATACACTTACTACAGCTGCTAGGTTGAGGAAGTCACTAATATGATTCTTTGAAAGTTATATTAATAATGCATGATCCTTATATCGATCTTTCACTTCGAGAACTGTCAAAAGTGCAGATTATAGCAACTTGAAATTAACGACGCGTTTTCTAGATAATTTTAAATGACAGGGTGAAAGATAATAAGAGAACTAAAGATAACTAGCATATTCTCGGTACTCGATTAAAATGTACACATTGTTTATGACACTTCACCGAAATATTTCCAACTCTTTATTAAAAATATATATACTATTCATAACATATGATGAAAACTCAATACATTGTTTTGATATTTTGAACTTAATCTTTGTATATAGATAATAAATGGATTACGCAGTAACTAGTGATTTCCTCTACTAATTTGATTATTGAAATAATTTTTAAATTGCGGTTGTCAATAACTCCTTTAAATAAACAAAACTTACACCTAATCTAAATTTTTGATATAAACAGTACAATGCAAGTTATCATCCTAACATTTCTTAAGGGAGGAAACGGGCCAATACTTAGATGTTCTATCATTAATAATACCAAACCTTATACTAGTACAGAAGATTTTGGAGCCTCACCACGTCGTTACAGTCCATATTGCCGCGTCCGTCATGTTCTGTTTGACGACCATGCATCTTGATAATAGCTCTGCAGTGTAATTTCCGTTGTAAAATGCTTCGTCGTAAACTGTCGTGTCCAAAGCTCAAAACTTCTGCCTACACGCTCTCCATAATTCATCTATTATACGAGAACAACGATTTACCAGTGCCTTTTTTCGACAGTTCTATCACACAAAAATAGATGGGCACTGCATCCGGCAACTTGAAAGATATGTCTTCGTATGGAGAAGTATAAATGTCCCTTTCATTCTACAGATTCTTGCTATACCATCTTGGTGATCACATACTCTGTTGGTCTCGTTTCCAGAGGGAGATTCTTCTGTACTATGTTACGTACTATTGTATGGAACACCTGGAGGGTTTTTTATCACTGACCTTTGTTTTTCAACCGTTACATGACGTCTCAATTTAATTATCACCGCTCGAGTACCACTTGTTGCAGGTATCTTTCTGGGTGCCCCTGGTTACCCAAATTTATCCATATTTTTCTGTTTTCCAGTGCCATTAAGTGCAAGGTACATTCCAGTCTCGGGAATCCTGGATCACTGATCCAGACACATCTTTATGACTTAAGTGTATGAATAATCTGTGTCAGAAAGGGCTGTTACATACATAACCTTCCCCAAAGTGATCAGGTTTCGGTGACATCACTATTCCCGTGAAATGGCAAACAGTGTAAAAATGTAGTTCTGATACATGCCGTTCCACTGCGACTGTATATTGGCCGTGGTTGTCACGTGACTTGCTGATTTTTACATCCAACACCGTTTTAATATAACTGACTCAACCCTCCGTATAATTTACGCTTGTATATTTACGGACGTTATTAATTATCTAACTTTTAAGTTTCTGTAGATTGATTTTAATTACATGAGTTTGGTGAAATACATTTTTTATCAGTGAACATTCTGCCTTTCTCCTAACTAGGATTATGGTGGAGAACTTGCAAAGATCTTATTATCCCCATAATATAGATTTTTTCTAATGTTTTACAACGTATAAAAACCAATATTAAAATAAACACAAATAAGTGTAAAAACCTATAGACCGTATTATTATACCTTAATATTAAAGCTTGTAGTATTCTGGTTTAAGCTAAAACTTCATTAATCTTGTCATTACAGGTTGTATCTTTTGAGGGTTTTACTTGTCAATCACTAGGCAATTTTACTCGCACTAAAGAAACTCCCTTAAGAAGAGGATTTAACCAAGTTCACTCTTTAGAGTGTCTTTTTACCTTAGATGTCAAACTGTTTTTTTTTACACATCCTAACGAACTCGCGATGGAGGACTAATTAGACATAATATAAAAAAAAACGTTACATAACATCGCCAAATATTAAGGTATTCGAGAATAATGTAGGAAATAACATAGGAAATTGTTCATTGGTATTATTCACTCACAAAACAAATTTGGCTTCCTCTGTCATGGAATTATCTTTGGAATATTAAATTTGAGAATAACATTGTCTCAGTTTCTATCAGAAAAACTGACAACCTTGTATCTAATTGCATTGTTTTTAAAACACTGCTGTCATTTATATGACGCTTTTCAGTGGTTCATTAGTGAGTCTGTGGGCTTATAACACTAAAAATCGGGTTTCTGTACCAGCGGTGGACAGAGCACAACTAGCCCATTTTTGTATCTTTGTGTTTAAAACCAAACGTTTATATGAAGTACTTTTTTTTAGCAAACCTTTTTTAAAGCTGATTCGATAACTAACTATTTAGGAGACGTAATTTTAATTAACCTTTTTGAAATAAACCTTTTCAAAACCTTTTAGATGAAATTCGAAAGAAATATTCATTTGAAGAATCATTGAGGCATTTCGCGTGAATTCCGAATTCCCCATGAACTTGCTAGCTTTCATCGAACATTCATGTTATCATTACCACCTCTGTATGTTAAAAAATCCATAAATATCTAAGGTTTCTTAGCGTGATCCACTTCCGACACATACAGCAGCTTAATTCTACTCACGTAGATATCATCCGACTACAAACGTAAAGACGACGCTCTCGCTAAGAGTGCCTAATACCACCACCTCTTGTAGGCCCACACCTCCAGCAAGTGAATCTTGTGTCTCAGACAGTGAAGCAGAGGTGGAAGAAATAATTTCCGCACGCGAGAGGAATGTTTTATGAAGTTGAGTAAAAGAACTTTCTGGTGTGGAAAAAAAAAATTAGGTGAGCGACTCCAGCATCCTGTGTGATAATTTTCGTTTATGCTTCAAGCAACTCGATGAAGCATGGTAAATATCCACTGCTATATACTCACACACTGGCCGGGCGAGACCTAATTGTTAGTGTGCTCGAATTGTGGATTCAATGTATCATACATAGGTCGCGTATCGTTGCCTCAGAAATATGGTCCTTACTTTAGAGCAGTGATGTATTATATGAGGAACGGTCAAACCCACTCTTCTGACAGATAGTAATAGCCCAAGAGTTAAAAGGTGAATGATGTTGACTAGCTGCGTTCGTTCTAGTGTATTGGTTAAAAATTTGAGACAATAATCCCTTGGGTAGCTCTGAGGAAAAATTCGTTTCACTCTTACGAATCGCTGTCGTTTTTCAGAGTTAAGAAATGTTGCTTAAATAACATAGATGTTAAGACAAATATTTAATGAAATACAGTAAATATTTAAAAATGATACTGTTCCAAGTCTCGAAATACAATAACTTTTATTTTTTCACTCTATAACGTACTGTATAAAGATAAAATACTTTGAGACTGGGAACAGTTTTTCCATATTCCTCCGTTTTCCAATGCCAATAAGTATAAGGAATATTCCAGTCTCAGAAATTCTGCGTCACCAATCTGAACATAAACACACATTTATGATCTGAGTGTACGAATAGTTTGAATTGCAAAGGGTTGTTACGTAACATACCCTTCCTAAAAGTGTTTTTTTTAACACCTTTGTTATCTAACATCTACACAAGTGCCATCTTAAGCTTAACTGTTGCTCAAAATTTGTAAAATGTACTTAAATCTTTCAAACTCAGTTACTCGTGCACCAAGAAACTCAGCTTTGCATAGTTTTGATATGACTTTCACGGTAAATCTGCCTCTCACAATTTATGTCAAAATTATTTAAACTCTTCGTTTATAAACTGACTTTATTTGTTGTTAAGCACAAAGCTACCCAGTGGATTATCTTTGTCGTGCCAATCACGGGTATAGAAACCCGATTTTTAGCGTATTAAGCATTGAGCCCTTCCGCTGATCTTATGGGGGGGAATTGTAAATAGACTTCGTTGCAATGAGATATGATTGCATAATCTAAATAGTGACATTATATAAACATTAAAAACAAGGTTTAATTTTGATCTCAACGTATTACAAACAAAGCTTAATTTTTATCTCAACGTATTACAAACAAAGCTTAATTTTTATCTCAACGTATTACAAACAAAGCTTAATTTTTATCTCAACGTATTACAAACAAAGCTTAATTTTTATCTCAACGTATTACAAACAAGGCTAAATTTTTATCTCAACGTATTACAAACAAAGCTTAATTTTTATCTCAACCTATTACAAACAAGGCTAAATTTTTATTTCAACGTATACTAAAAAAGGCTAATTTTTATCTCAACATATTAGAAAAAAGGCTAAATTTTTATCTCAACGTATTACAAAAAAGGCTAAATTTTTATCTCAACGTATTACAAACAAGGCTAAATTTTTATCTCAACGTATTACAAACAAGGCTAAATTTTTATCTCAACGTATTACAAACAAGCCTAAATTTTTATCTCAACGTATTACAAACAAGCCTAAATTTTTATCTCAACGCATTACAAAAAAGGCTAAATTTTTATCTCAACGTATTACAAAAAAGGCTAAATTTTTTATCTCAACGTATTACAAACAAGGCTTAAATTTTTATCTTAACGTATTACAAACAAGGCTAAATTTTTATCTTAACGTATTACAAACAAGGCTAAATTTTTATCTAAGTGTATTACAAACAAGGCATAAATTTTATCAAAGCGTATTACAAAGAAGGCATAAATTTTATCTAAACGTATTACAAAGAAGGCTTAAATTTTATCTAAACGTATTACAAACAAGGCTTAAATTTTATCTAAACGTATTACAAACAAGGCTTAAATTTTATTTAAACGTATTCCAAACAAGGCTTAAATTTTATTTAAACGTATTACAAACAAGGCTTAAATTTTATTTAAACGTATTACAAACAAGGCATAAATTTTATCTAAGCATATTACAAACAAGGCGTCAAATTTTATCTAGGCGTATTACAAACAAGGCATAAATTTTATCTAAACGTATTACAAAGAAGGCTTAAATTTTATCTGAACGTATTACAAACAAGGCTTAAATTTTATCTCAACATATTACAAACAAGGCTTAAATTTTATCTCAAAGTATTACAAACAAGGCTTAAATTTTATCTCAAAGTATTACAAATAAGGCTTAATTTTTATCTCAACGTATTACAAAAAGGCTAAATTTTTATCTCAACGTATTACAAAAAAGGCTAAATTTTTATCTCAACGTATTACAAAAAAGGCTAAATTTTTATCTCAACGTATTACAAAAAAGGCTTAATTTTTATTTAAACGTATTACAAAAAAGGCTTAATTTTTATTTAAACGTATTACAAAAAAGGCTAAATTTTTATTTAAACGTATTACAAACAAGGCTTAATTTTTATCTAAACGTATTACAAACAAGGCTTAATTTTTATCTCAACATATTACAAACAAGGCTTAATTTTTATCTCAACATATTACAAACAAAGCTTAATTTTTATCTCAAAGTATTACAAAAAAGGCTTAATTTTTATTTAAACGTATTACAAAAAAGGCTTAATTTTTATTTAAACGTATTACAAACAAGGCTTAAATTTTATCTAAACGTATTACAAAAAAGACTAAATTTTATCTAAACGTATTACAAACAAGGCTTAATTTTTATCTCAAACGTATTACAAACAAGGCTTAATTTTTATCTCAACGTATTACAAACAAAGCTTAATTTTTATCTCAAGGTATTACAAACAAGGCTTAATTTTTATCTCAACGTATTACAAAAAAGGCTAAATTTTTCTCTTAACGTATTACAAAAAAGGCTAAATTTTTATCTTAACGTATTACAAACAAGGCTTGAGTTTTATCTAAACGTATTACAAACAAGGCTTGAGTTTTATCTAAACGTATTACAAACAAGGCTTGAGTTTTATCTAAGCGTATTACAAACAAGGCTTAAGTTTTATCTAAGCGTATTACAAACAAGGCTTAAGTTTTATCTAAGCGTATTACAAACAAGGCTTAAATTTTATCTAAGCGTATTACAAACAAGGCTTAAATTTTATCTAAGCGTATTACAAACAAGGCTTAAATTTTATCTCAATGTATTACAAACAAGGCTTAAATTTTATCTAAACGTGTTATAAACAAGGCTTAAATTTTATCTAAACGTGTTACAAACAAGACTAAAGTTAGAATAAACTGGTATCTCACTTTGGTCTTTTCGGTCAATAGCATTAGTTCTTCTTACAAACCCTAAAATTTATCCTCATCCTCTACAGCATACAGTTTCATTTTTTTATTTTTGGAGTATTGTCTGACATGGTGAAAAAGAGGAAAAATCCTATTTTTCCTAGTTTAATATTATAATAGCAAGTACTCCTTAAGTAAACATTTTAGGAAATTAGTTTTTCTTTTGTGGTAATATATCACCAATAACATTCGAGGCAATGAATTAGAGTATGGTTTTACTAGAGATGTCTGTTAGGGTAAAAATCGATTTTGCTAAGCCCCGAAACACTCGTAGATAATGTTAAACTCAATTCACATACAGTTAACTTTGAAACCACAAGAAAGCTTTCTGCTAATGTTTTTTTTTTCAATGGTATATTTCTGTTTAGTTTAGCAGCAAAATTCCTGTCACGCAAGGTTAAAAAATACTTTATCTTTTTCTGGGTTGTTAAACGGTAGGAAAGGAATGCTTACAAAGTACAGACACACACAATAGACCGCCAGCATACAACTAAAATAATGAGTCAAAACTTCGTGTGTAGCATTAATAAGGTTTCTTTGATGTTTAAACCTTTATTTTTTGAATCTTTTGACACGATGCTACCAGAGGAAGTTTTCGAACCATTTGTATAATTTTCTCCAGACCTATTAGGCCTTGTGAGTTAAGAAAAAGACATTCACCCACGCTACATATATAAAAAGAAGCGCAAGAATACTTAGAGTAATGCTTAAGCCTACTTCTTTTTGTGTGCTGGCATTCATGCATGTGTGTAGTTATAGAAGAAAAGATGCATTGTGCGCTGTTCGATATCTCTTACCACGTAGTTTTTGTAACTATTTGTTTGAACGTTGTCTTCTAGACAGTGAAAACATTATTTTACATCTTTTACAACAACTGAAATATCGATAAGAAGACTAGAATTCTTTGGATGAAACTTGGAGTGCTCAGTGTTGCTCGATGTTACTACCACTGTATTGGAATTCTTTGTCCAACGCAACTTCATTAAATTTGATTTTGTATTAAATCAAACCCTTAAAATACACTACTGACGCTTTATGTTTTGTTCTCGTTCTCTTTAATAAAAAAAAAAAAAAGGTTTTGAAGTTTCTGTTAGTTTATTAGCGTGCTGGAATGGACCTAAATAGTTTAAGAATTTGTGAAACTAGTTTAAATAAAGTACGAACGTGATTACTTTCGTGATGAGAAAATGTGAACAAAACGTTAAAACTTTATTAAATTGACCAGGGTACCTCTATCGTTTTAAAGCTAAGAGCCTTTCAACTTTAAATAATTGCCTCGCGAATTTATCATTTGGCGTGCTGGAAAAAAATAGAGCATTTCGGAATTCACTACCAAATCATTTCTGACTTATTGATATTATAAGAAAAGTGTATGTGACGTAGATTAAATCCCTTATCATTGAAATGTAAAGGTTAAAAAAAAAAGAACCTAATTTGCTTCAAAACAGCTTTTTATTGATTAAGAAAATATAGTAAATACAAAAGTAATATATTTGGGCTCAGAATATAGCCAAGGAAGTATTGCAATTGTATCATTTTTTCTGGTTTATCTAAATTTGTTATAGAATATCAATTTTGGGAACAGAAATTAAGGTCCGAATAGTATTAGCGGTTTTATTAAAAGGGTCTCTAAAATACTCGTCGTTTCATCCACAATATCTTTATTTCTTTTAAGCAGCAAATCATATTAGAAACTTAAACACAACTTATTTTAGCTGAATCAAGGTATTAAAGTTGTGATAGAGGAAAGTTTGAAAAATGTTAATTGGTTAAGTGGTGGATATGAGGTGGTGGATGGTAGATTAGCGGTATAACCTGGAAGATCAAATAGTGAAACAGAGAAGAACAAAAGGAAAAGAAAATATTAAATCGGTAAAACATGCAATATTTAATAGTGAAGCGAAAAGTAATGAAAACATAGATATGAAGTAGAAAATGATGGAAGATTAACCAAAACATTAGAAGTTTGTGAAGCGGAAGATGATAAAATGCCAAGTGGTAAAGCTACAAAAGTATAGATCAAGGAGTTAAGTTGATGGATTAGTAAGAGATAAAGTAGTAAAAGATAAGACATTAAAATGGTTAAGTGGGAAAATATTGATTATCAAGAAAGAAAGCGGCAGACGAATAATCAAATAGCGAGCTGAATAATAATAATAAATACAAATATTAGAACTAAGTGGGCAAATAGAGGAAACAATAGACCAGTAATAAATACCAAGCATGGAGCTAAGTGGTCAGATAGAGAAACAATGGATCAATAATAAATACCAAGCATAGAGCTAAGTGGTCAAATAGAGAAACAATAGACTAATAATAAATACCAAGCATGGAGCTAAGTGGTCAAATAG
>NW_013666512.1:307959-310778 GCF_000517525.1 Limulus polyphemus
GCCAAGCATGGAGCTAAGTGGTCAAATAGAGAAACAATAGACCAACAATAAATACCAAGCATGGAGCTAAGTGGTCAAATAGAGAAACAATAGACCAACAATAAATACCAAGCATCGAGCTAAGTGGTCAAATAGAGAAACAATGGATCAACAAATGATCGATTCCTTAGTGCACATCAAATTGTAGAATCTATATAAAATTGCAGAACATCGTGAAATATTTTTACAAAACGTATAGTCAAGCGTAAATAGAGTGGCATGTGGTATTTTTATTAATACTATTGTTTGCAAATAAAGCCTCTTAATCAGTAATAATTTACTAACAGAGAACTGTCGTTTGAAACCAAAAGTTTGTGTTTCTGAACTACTTAGCAAAGTTGGAATCAGTAATTTTTGTACGACTTTGATAGTCTCAGATTTGTCTCTTATGTCACGATATTGATCATAACTATATTTATTTAATTGTACCTGTATAGAGAAAACACTGGCTGTGGCTCAGTTAGAAGAAATCACCGTCCACAGTGATAACGAGCCAAAATAACGTAGAAAAAAAAAGTAAATTCATTATGTTTGTCATCAATGTTACTGGAAGAATGAAAACAAAAAGAGCAACAACTCGTACAAAGTTCAACCGTATAATATGCGCATGTCCAAAAGAAAAGGTTCGAGTTGATATGGCGGACATATCGCAGATAGCCTATTGTGTAGCTTTGCGCGAAAGCAAACAAAAACGAGTCGATATATTTCGTGTGATTTCGAATGTATCCTTTCATTTCTTTGACTACCATTCAAACTGGGATAAATCAGGTAACAGCTGAACTACCAATGTTCTATAAAATAAATCCCATCCATTTTTTTTCCCATTTCCTAAATGTGGTTTCATGCAATTTACTTTTATGGTAACATTATTCCTACAGGCTTTTACAAAGAAATGGAAAATTTGTATTTAGATATTAATCAAAGTAATGATAATTCCGTGCACTCTCGAAACACGTGGGAATTTGAGACACGAGAAACCAAAGTAATCACATTTAGTACTTTGTATTAATGGTTTCTAAATACTCGCTGCATTTTCTAATGACGTTTCGATATGTGTATTAAAAAATAATATTTTTAATCTTCTACACAGTTCAATAAGAAGGATGATTCAATGAACAAGCAACTCAAGCAAAATCGTCCAATCTCTGGCCGACATTTTCATTCACAATATTTTCTAACAATATCTTTAATTTATTGAATGTAGATATTAAAAACATGTTTTTATGAAATGTGTAGATACTTTAAAACGCATATGAATTTGAGGTGAATTTCGATTGTAGGATCAGTTTCTATAAAGTAAAAAGCTAATTTTTAAAGAAATTAATCCCACTTTGCTTGTTAATCAGATACTAATCATCCACATAAGTAAAATTATTGTGCATATCTGATGTTCTAAGGGAAATATTGTATCGAAATGTGTAACAAAAATTTGATCTAAAAATTCCAAATCTTTCACACAAAGAAAAAGGTGTAACTTATCATTCTGTAGGTCAACAGTTTTCTAAGAAAGCTACCACTTATGAAATTAGACATATTTTGTAATTTCGTAGTAAGTTTAAAGAATATTCTAAAATCACTGATAGGATAACGAAAGAAGTAAACGAACTTTAGTTAATTTTAATATGTCAATTTCCACTCGCTGCTTGATGGATGTGGTTTAGTAAGACAGTTTTCTTGTTACCAATATAAAAATAGTTAGAAAGTTTTATTAAAGTGATAGTGTAGTATTGGTTCTTTATTCTAGGAGCGATATAACATTTCTGAAATAATATTGTAGTGCCGTTTCTTAGTTTTTGGATAAACTTTTAATTTGTGGAGTTCGGCTCAACGTATGTAGCTCAGAAATAGTAAATCACCATTTTATCTCCAGGCTTTAAGTGCTTTTGACATAAATTCAAAAATTATACAAGAAATTGAGTGAAACCCCTGATAGCAAGAGCTATCTGGTTTTCAAATATTTATTTTTAATGATCTACTATAACATTACAAAAAGTCGCAAAAAAGAATTTTACCATTTTCGTTTGTTTCCCTAAGATTACCAGATGTTGGATGAAACTTTATCAAATCTCTTACTTTGTTACGTGATTAGAACAAACTAAATAAAATAAAATATGTAAAGAATTAGGTATCCTTGTCGGGAATATCTACGAATATCAGAAGCATCTGTAATGTAATTTTTTAATTAATTAATTTTGTATTCGGACTATAGTTCATAAAAAAACTACCACTTTTTACTTTATTATTGAATGTGAAACTAAGTAGATTGTACAGGTCACTGGTTAGGCCACATTTGGAATATTGTGTTCAGTATAGGGCTCGTTACCTTAGGAAAGACAATGAATTCTTCGAAGGGGTTCAGAGAAGGGTTACTAGAATTGTGCCTGGGATGGAGGGGTTGTCTTATGAAATCTCTCAATTTGTTTTCTTTTGAAAAAAGATTTAGGGAGGATCTGATTGAGGTGTTTAAGATTGTAAAGGGGATTGATAGTGTTGATGCATCATCTTTTTTCATATTTATCAGTGAGAATAGTAGGACTAGGGTACAAACAAAAAATTAGCAAGGTAGAAGTCATCTTCAGCTAAGATGGGTTGCCATCAGATGTTGTCGAAGCAGTAAATTTAAGTGAGTTTAAGAAAAAGCTTGATAAGTATATGAATGATAAGGACTGACTTTAAGAATTTAAAAAAAAAAACTAGTTTAAGAGAATAGAACAGACCGAGATGGACCATAGGTCCCATGTTATCCCAAAACATTGAGTTATAGTTTAACAAAGATAATT
>NW_013666512.1:310799-317792 GCF_000517525.1 Limulus polyphemus
AAATTACCGGTGCCCCACCAGGGGGACTGTTCTAATGAAAATAATTATTGTTTATTCAACGGAATGCTATGGTTAAGATATTCTCTACAAGTACAAGGAAGAACGATGAATCTTTTTTTTCATATTTAAAAACTATAAGTTATAGTGTTGATGCATCATCTTTTTTCATATTTATCAGTGAGAATAGTAGGACTAGGGTACAAACAAAAAATTAGCAAGGTAGAAGTCATCTTCAGCTAAGATGGGTTGCCATCAGATGTTGTCGAAGCAGTAAATTTAAGTGAGTTTAAGAAAAAGCTTGATAAGTATATGAATGATAAGGACTGACTTTAAGATTTAAAAAAAAAAAACTAGTTTAGAGAATAGAACAGCCGAGATGGACCATAGGTCCCATGTTATCCCAAAACATTGAGTTATAGTTTAAACAAAGATAAATTTCTCAACACTTGTTTGCAGATGAAATGTGCATTAAATGAGAGCGATAAATCTAACGCTTCTAGCATGTAACATAAATAATTGTTCTATTTTAATTTTACCCAAACTGTTTTCTTTATGAACGGGCAATAATATAAAAATTGTAATTGCTATTGAAATTGATTGTGTACTTAAGAAGTTTGGAAACTGACATAAGCATAACGTAAGTCGAATCATTGCTCTAAACGTATAAGAAATAGAAGATTCATGCCTGTTCACTTGCAAATGTGCTGGTAACCCGAAATGCAATGTAAGCATTAGAAGCCAACTATTCTCCCAGTGTTTCAACTGTACGTCTGGGGACTTTTTAAGGTAAAAAAATCTGGTTTCGATACCCATGGTGGGCACAGCACAGGTAGTCCATTGTGGAGCTTCGTGCTCAACAACAAACAAAAATTGAAGCTAACTAGTGATAAAATGCCATTGTTTATTGCTAAAAAAAAGTTTTTTTATGTGTGAAATACATGAAAAATACAACGCGTTATTTTGTTTTGAATATCATCAAACTAGTGTACGTGCAGACAGACTTGTCTACGTCGCAACACAAATATATATCAACTGTCTCAACTATCAAATTCAAAAACTTCGTACGATTAAGATAGATGATATTTAGAAACACATTTCAGTAAATAGCCGACACGTACCTTTTTGAATGTATGCATATTCAAAGACAATCAATTTTAAGTCTCTTCTTCAATCTCTAACAGTAAAATAAGTACAGGAAATAGATGTGTAAAGGTTAGAAATAGAAACTCTCAGAGGAAATACTTCGTGGTCAATACTAAAAAGGATAGAACAGTACTACTCATTTTATCTCGCATATGTTATGGTGGTTACGAGTTCGGTCAAACTGATCAAACACGTATAGAGTTAGGGTAGAGAAAATATAAAGTTTGGTGAAAATGAACGTTTAATATTTATTTAGAAGGACTTAAAGGTTACCCAGGTGAAGTTTCACAATGTTCTGATGATGAAAAGTATTTTTAATATTAAATTTAAAATCACATTGCAATCGGAGTAGTTAACACTTTGACTCCATATATTCACGGACAAAGATTTGGTAAAAATAGTTAATTAAAACTTCTGAATTTTTTGGCTACAAAATGCTTGAAATGTTTACTAAAAGCTTGAAAATTTTCATTAAGATGCACGAACGTTAAAAGTTAGTGTATGGAAAGTGATGATTACTTTGTGGTCACGAGGTCAATGTAATCCACGAGGCTGTAGCGAGAGGGTTAATATCAAACAATTATTACTTGAGTACTTAAATTTTAGTTTTATGTTTTATTTTGATACCTGCTATCTTGGCTCTTTCTCAAATGTATACCTGAGGAGTGAAATTAATGTCATCAAGCCAGTTGCTAATATCTCATTAAAACACTTCGAGTAAAGTTGAACTTGTGTTTGTTGTTTGTTTATATTATATCTATGCTTATATACACATTATGAACTAGTGCTACTATAAGATTTATAATTGTATATTAGTATTTGAAACAAACAATTGTAACGATTTTAAGTGACATAATATTAGTTTCATATTCGTTATTTCTTCTTAAAAATATTTATTTTCATTAAAGAACGTATCTCTTAATCTAATAATAACTATTCTGAACTTTAAAGTTCATGTACTAAATTAAATTGTAAACTGTTTCTTAATATCAAACTCATTATATTTCATGAAGAAAAATCGGAAATAAACGTGCAAAAGAAAATACTAATATGAATTTATCATACGAATAGTCTACCTTAAACATCCAAAACTTAATTTAAAAAAAGAAGTCGTATAAAGAGCAGAATTTGGAATAATCAACTCGTTAGGAATCGCCATCTATACCAAACGGAAAGCGTGTTTAATGACAGAGTAAATATTCATTGCATCTTAAAATAACCTAGTGAGGCAGAACGTAATCATTTTGAACAATTCAAACTTCTCTTTTTACTTATTGATATCTTTTATAAACAACTAGTTTTTCATCTAAATTTGACAGAGAATCGCCAGTCAAGTTCTTGTTTTTAAGCTATTACATCTACTTCAAACGGAGTTATACAGGTTAGTGTTAATTAAGTGTCATCATTGTGACATCAATGCAGTTCAGAATTGTTTTAAAAAGTTGAATGAAGGCACTGAAGAAGAAGCAAAAACATATTTATAGTTTAATCTAAGAGATTCCTCTCGGAAGATTTGTATCTTTAATATTATGTTTGGGTTGAAATTATTTGATGCGTATTTAAGAGGATTTATCAGCTTTATTCGGTCAGAGAAGAATTCGGAAGAAACAAGATTTTTTTTACCACATAAATGATTATTCTATACTTGTGAGGTTTCGATCTCACTTTAGACTGTTGAACCAGTTTCATATTTGTAACTATTACGAGACACTTTGATCAGTAACACTTTCAACGAATAGTTCTTAAAACATTCTCTCGTAAGTAACTTTAATGTGTGTGTGTGTACATAAGAAACGATGCTATTCTTGTACATTTAATAATCGTAAAAAGTGAAAGAAACATGATACAAACTGCATCAGACTATAGCAGTTTTAAAGATAAATCTTTTCATCAGTTTCGTTTTCAGACTGCATTGCGTTTTAATTATGTTTTAGAAGATACTAAGAGTTAAATTCGTGCTTCGAGTGCGATGTGTGTACAACAATTGACTACTGAAACATTGTGTAGCAAATATATTTAAAACATTAATATAGATGGGAATGAATCATTGACCTCCCGCATACGAAGGGTGTACTGTGACATATAAGGCAAAGTTCAAAGGTTATTTTCACGTATGCAGCATTATTAAATAGAATACTATATATGACGTGATTGACACAAAAACCTACAATGCATAATATAGAATTGTATCTAGTTTTAAAGTAAATAACTGTAAAATATGGAATGTCTATAGACGAAATATATCACTCTGTACATTTTTTTTTGTCGTTGTGAGTAATCGCTATCTTTGATTCGGATGTTTTAATGATCGAACTAATGATAAAGCGACGTTATAAAATAGTGTATTTTTAAAATCATGGTATCAAGAAATGTAAAAATCGGCTGTCTACGTTTTTTGTTGTTTCGGTTTTTTCCTTCCATAATGGTATCAACTTTTTTTTTTACACTACTCTAAAGTATAAACAAAGCGTTGGGTTCACTACCAACAATAGTGGAAGTGGTGTAATATTTTACTCCTCTTGCGTGTAAACTCCTCCTTCGCGTATGAAATGTATTTAAACTTTAGGCCTAATTGTCGATTTTTAAGCGCCCGTATTGAGATAGTTGGAAAAGTACAACATTTATAAAGCAGTTAGTTTCTAAAGTTATGGTATCAAGTAGTGTAAAAACCAATTATCGTCGTGTGTTTTTTTTTTTTGTAAATTTCTTATGTGTATATTGTCTAAGTCGTATTTATATATTATCACCTGAAACCTGTAATTATTTTCTTTCTCGTAATGTGTTAGCTATAGAAGTTGTGGCAGTGACTATTAAGGCTAATTGCTGTAAATTATATAACGGATAAACTCGTGCTTCGCGTACTAAGCGTGGTTAGAGTTTAGGCCTACATGTCGACTTTTAGGCGCTTGTTGGAATTTGGAGTTAATGTTATAAATATTGTAGTTTTGAACGATGAACTTCAAATGTTCACTTTTGCACTCGTATAAACGTAAAAGTACCACTATACAATTAGCCAATACGAATATTGGGTTTCCACATGAGCTAGCATGCATACACGCATGTACTGAGTGACACACATTGTTCTTTTAATTTCATAGACGCTTGCTTCTTCTTCGAGTCTTGATTGTTGACAGAACTTCAGGTGTTAGCTTATGCAACAAAAAAGGTCCTGGTTTACTAGTACTAGTAAAAATACAACAGTTGAGCACCCGTAAAGAGTTGTTAGTTAAATACCTTTAATGGGTCTAGATTGGCCATCATAGGTTAAAATAATCCCCTTAATTCTGAATTAGAAAACTTGGGACCTCAATCTAACCAGATTTTTTAAAAATTTGACAAAGATATGAAGTATAATCTACCCGCGATCAACTCTATAAATAGTAAACTGCCCGCATTCTAAGACGATGCGTAATTGGACACCTAGTGATAATGTAAACACTACAAGTAATACGGGATTTAGTGCAGCTCAATGATTAGCGTGCCGGGCTATGGATCCGAGGTTCCATGGTACTTCTCCTGCTACAGCAAAAAAAATCACGCTCCATACTGGGGAAGTGGGTGCTATATAAAGAGTAACGGTCAAATCCTATTGTTCGATTAGAGTAGCCCACAAATTGACAAGGGCTGGTGTGTCAGCTCAAGTCGGGAACATCTGGCACAGCTAGCCCTCGAGTAGCTTTGTGTTAAAATCCACAAACAAACAAGAAATGCAGAGTGTCAGTGGCACATTTTTTATGTGTGGTCAACACTGGGAGACGAGGACCAGTAGTACAAGAGGAAAAAATGGTTTTGATTGACGTAATTTACTGAAATCGGCTCCTTTCATCTAAAATATAAAGTTGTTGTAAAGTAGAACATCATTATAGACTACATAAGATTATCACAGTTATTTCCTTCACGTTATTGATTCTTTTTGTGATAAATCTTTAGAAACTTAAGTTACGTGACATAAATTTCAGTTCTAGTTGATTAAAGAAATGATCAATATAACAAAATTAATAATTTTTTGGTAAACGTGATTCAGATTAGACTTCATCCCTATACAATAAGAAAAATATAATCGATTTTAAGTTTTTGGTCAAGCTCAAGCCAATGGTTAGCGTACCGGACATTAGAGCTAAGGTTACGTGGTTCCCATCCCATTAACGTTGACAAAATCACGCCTCACATTTTGGACCTGCAAGTGCATTTTTAGAGTTATAGTCCATCACTTCGAAATTATGAACGATTAGCACAGGTAGCGCTTGAGTAGCTTTGCGCAAGATTCAAGAAAAAAAGAAACCCTTAGGCTATTTTTTACTAATGTATGGATAAGATTTGGTGTTGCAGCGGAACTTTATACTAATGGGAAAATTATAGTTTTTATGTTACATGATCTGAGTAATCACAGCTTCTTTGGTGTGAAAAACATTTATAACTATTTCAAGTGGTGTTCTGACTTTTCTAAATAGAATTCGTTTTTCATCTTGGCATAAAATTAACAGTAATTTACGTCCTTCTGAACTTTTCACAACGTATAAAATATTGGTCTTTCTCATTTTTATTTTCCCATTTCCATGCCAAATACCTAAGGTTAAAGTTCAATAGAAACTTCGTTTTTTGTTGTTATAGTTCCTAATACAGTCAATATACAGACGTTGTGTGGTTTTCGTTTTGTTTTTTCAACTGCTTTACCTGAATGTGTCCAAAATCCGTTTCGTTTACTGCTTTACCAGAAACTCCCCAACATCTGTTATGTTCTTGTGCGTGTTAAAGAAACTGTATGATGATACAGGACCTTGTGTTTCTCATTTCTCAAATAAATGGCGAGGGTTTGCTTTGTCTTTAGCTAATTCGTTTACATAATTAACTATTACGTTTATTCGAGTTCAGATTAACACAAGTGCCCAATAACTCCTGTTAATCGAGTGCTAGCAAGGTAATCAAAGGGAATATCCATGGTTATACGTGCCACACATCCTCCGATATTAAGAGTTTGCCTGTGAAAAGACTACAACCAACGAAAAATGGGGTACTGTCTGTTCAGATGGATGTAGATTGTACTTCAAGCGTTTCAGAAACAAAGAGGAAGATTTCACACACGAAAATATCCATCATCTGTCAGGTAATCTAGTAAATACTTCTTTCTTCCTATATTTATTTTTCTTCTGCTCCTGTTGCTATGGGAACAGAAGTTTTGACTGTAAATATCTTTTTCTTGACTTACCTAGGAAAATTTTAAGATTCGGAAGTTCGTCGTGAATTCGGTTATTTTAAGTTCATAAAAATCAGCTATTATTACTATTTTTACACATGCTTCACATCTTCAACCATGTGGTTCTATGGTACAGCATTCAACTGCACTATCCTATCATAATATTGTTAAAAACCTGTGGTTTAGTAAATTCTACCTCTTAGATGCCACTGGTGTAACCAGTACACAGTTGTTTGTGTATAGTTAACCAATGACTTTTATTTCTCGCTGCATAAAGAGATCAAACATAGATTTTATTTCTCACCACGTGAAGAGATCAAACGCATTTGTCACCACGTGAAGAGATCGAACACATTTGTCACCACGTGAAGAGATCGAACACATTTGTCACCACGTGAAGAGATCGAACACATTTGTCACCACGTGAAGAGATCAAAATCTTATTTAAAACGTAACATTTTCTCTTCTATTACTGCGCATGACATTTACTATGTATATATGACATTAGTGCCGTTGGCTTTGATAAATTCTGCAAGGCCTCTCATAACAAAGTGTACTTACAATGAGGTTGAATAAGTTCTTAAATACCATTCTTCTATTTTATATCGAATATATATATATATATATATACATATACATACACATATACACAGCGC
>NW_013666512.1:317813-322108 GCF_000517525.1 Limulus polyphemus
TTAATATCTAGTAGATCTTCCTTTCGCTTCTTGGAGTTTGTTGATCCTTTGGGGCATCGTGAGAATCATCTCGTCAGTTTTAGATTGTGAGATTTTCGCCCACTCTTGCTTCAAAACATGGAGTATATCGCTCTTCGAAGTTGGTTTTTTTGGTTGTTTCTTGACTCGCCGGTCGAGTATAGTTCAGAGGTTTTTGATAGGATTCATGTCAGGAGATTGGCTCGGCCAGGGCAAATTCTGGATACCATTTTCTTCCTGCCACTTTTGGGTGTTTCTAGCAGTGTGACACGGTGCTCCATTTTCCTGGAACAACGTTGTGTTCTTATCCACGAAACCCGAGGAATAAAGTGGCAAGAGTCCTTCCTCCAATATTTCGACGTATTTCGCAAAATTTATGTTGCCATCGCTCTCCACTAAGCTTGATCTCCCACCAACCCAAACAGCTCCCCAAACCATCACGCTGAAACCACCATGCTTCACAGTTGGCTGCAATCTGTTAAGCCAAAACTCTTGGTGAGGCATTCTCCAGACCCATATCCTTCCACTGTCCGAAAATTGAGCGAATCTTGATTCGTCTGAGAACAATATGGTCTTCCAAAAGTCCAGAGGTTTGATCATCATATCACTTGCCCACTTCTTTCGTCTGACTATGTTGGCAGGTCTGAATAAGGGCTTCCGTCTAGCTGCTCTGCAACGATAACCCAATCTGTGGAGAATCCGTTGAACAGATTTCGGGCTCATCCTACCAACTTTGGCCACTTCTGCAGTCGTTAAACTGGGATTCATTTCGATGCTCCTCTTGACAGCCTTTTTTGTCCTCTCCGATGGACCAGGACGACCCGGACGCTGCTCAGTTGTTTCCTTGCCGTGTTTCCTGAACTGCACGATGATTCTGTTGACTGTCGAAAGCGGGATTCCCAAATTCTGCGAAATTTGCCGCTGACTTATTCCACCATCTGCTTGACCAACTATCCTTCCTCTAACAAAATCTGACAATTCGAGAGAACCTTGAGCTCTAGGCATGTTGTAGCACAAGATAATTAGTGTGAGAACCATTTTCATTTATATAGTGCTCTGTGAACACAAATTAGTTAGCATAAATCAGTTAAATGACAAAAAATTAGGTGTCTATTTACTTGTGACCACTCAGTGTAAATATATCAGTGCTAACATACAGTTTTTTTTTTATATAATTTAGAATTTTATAGGCTGTGCACGATCTAATGGTTAACTTGCTGACACTGTAATTCCGATGACTTCTTGGCTCACGGCCAGCTGCCTCAGAAACGCACCTCACACATTAGGGCCATGGGTGTTGCATAAGACTAAGGGTTAAATACCACTATTAGATCAGACAGTAAAAGCCCAAGAGTTGACAGTGGTTGTGTTGACTAACTGCGTTCTCTATAGCCGGCCCAGCATGGCTCGGGTGGTAAGGTCGCTGTACTCGCAATCTGCTGGTCGCGGGTTCGAATCTCCGTCCCACCAAACATGCTCGCTCTTTCAGACGTAGAGGGCGTTAGAATGTGACAGTTAATCCCACTATTCATTGGTAAAAGAGTAGTCCAAGAGTTGGCGATGGGCGATGATGACTAGCTGCCTTCTCTATAGTCGGCCCAGCATGGCTCAGGTGGTTAGGTCGCTTGACTCGCAATCTACGGGTCGCGGGTTCGAATCCTCGTCCCACTAAACATGTTCGTCCTTTAGGCCGTGGAGACATTAGGATGTGACAGTCAAGCCCACTATTCATTGGTAAAAGAGTAGCCCAAGAGCTGGTGGTGGGTAGTGATGACTAGTGTAGTTTTGCAAGAAAATTCTGAAATAAACAAGTTCTTCATGATAAAAAATACTTTGTTAAAAAAACGTATCCAATTTATATCTCCACCAAGCTTGCAAAACAGTTTTATAGCCTGGTTAAATGTCAAGTCCTACCTACATTGTATTTATTATATGATGATTCGAACTTTCCAAATCTATTTTGTGCAAGATTACTGTTCACCCTTTGTATATACACGTGGAGTTAACTTTGACCCTGCACACGACTGTCCTGTCTCTCTGTTTCTGGAGGAACATTTAACCTCTCAACCCCCCCCCCCTCTCCCCCAATTCCATATTACCGAACTAATGGAGAATATAGCACAGATAAAAAGCTCATATTACTCAATAAGAACGTGCTTATTAATACTGTCCCTACTCTCTCCAGGTCGTTATTTCATTTTGATCAATAATTTATTTTTAGGTAACGAAGTTCCAGCAAGCTCCTGTACAACCTCACAAGACACTTTGTTGAATTGTTTGGTCATAACGTACACATCTTCATCTTTTTAAAGGAGTCTTCGAATCTTCCAGTATGAAAATGGAATTCGTTTCTTTACAAGTGTCTGTTACTAAAAAAAAACGTATTATATTTGATGAATACGAATGTTTTCGTCTATAGTAAAATATTTCATTACATAATTGTACGAATAACAGTACTAGTTCCAACTGGCAAAGTCACTACATTTACATATATGAATAAACAAGGTTATCTTATTTAGTACACCAGTAGAAGCTTTATTAAACCTAACAGTATCCATAGAAAATGTATATGAAAATATAGTTCTATCATACCTCTAAAGCAGAGTACATTTACTCTGTATATGTACAGTGTATTCGTTACCCCCAAAACAGTACTGAATAATGTATTGGGGCGAAATATATCAAAGATCTGTCGTATTGAGAAACATCTCTCGTGCAATCCCTTCCAACATTCTTGCTTATGATGACGTTTTTTAATAAGATTCAACCACAGATATGATTTGAGATTCTTAAAATATAAACGAGCATTCATCACATTTACTAGCGTAAAAGGCTTCAAATTTCAGCAGGTTTGACGTAATACTCCTTATAGCCTAATGTTTGTTATTTCATTAATTAAACGAAAAGCTCGCACTTTAAAATGACTTCAGTTCTTGAGACCCAGATGGCATGAGAAGCTTTTATAGTGAAACATAAAAGATTCCGGCAGTGGATTTAATATAAAAGATAATTATTAGGGTTTTTCTTGTTATACTAGCTATATGTAAATTTAATTTGAAAATTATTTGCAATCATGGAATATTTTTGTCAGGAATTTAATGTTTCACTGAACGTTATAAATATGTATGAGAATGTAGTAACCCTTTGTTGTTAACCAAGACCATTTTCAACCAGGTGATGCATTAATGTCGTAGGCTAAAGAGACTTGGTTGAAGAAAATAACAACTATTGTAACATTTATTCAGCCTCATCCACTCAAATTCGTTAGTTTTTAACGTGAATAAAACGTAAAATAACTTTAATCCTCTATTCAGTCCAAGGATTAACTTTGATTCGTTAAATTTAATAGCTGTTATATATTATAAGAAAATAGCTATTGTCGTGACAAAAACATTTTTAATTATAGACAGAAAAGCTGTAACAAACTGTAGAAAATGAACCACGTAAGAACCAACAAAGAGTTAAATAGCACACTTGTGTAACTTCGTGCTTGTATCGAAACTTCTTACTGAATTTCATAGTACTTCTACAAACAAGTGTTGCAGTATTTTGTGTAAACGATTCAGGAGGTTTTCAATGGACCGAGAAACTGTTTGTCGATTGCAAGACGACGGGTTGAGTGTTTGTACGTGTGATGGAAACTGTAAAATTATAAGAGTTCATTAACATATCAAAAGTCCATTTTCTGATAGATTGAATGAAAGTTTATTGATTATAAAAATCGTAAAATAATTAGTGGATGTTGTTGCTTTAATACACACAAGCTGTATTAATATGGGTCTTTCTCATGTCGGCCTCCTAGTGTAGAATTGTTGCAGAGTACTGTGTACCATAATGTAAAATAATGTGTTTTTTTATGTGTATGTCCATCTTAATAGCGAGTGTGACCATCCTCAAGACCATATGTTTTTTTGTGAGTCACTGAACGGAGTTCTGAGGAATATTTCCCTATTTTCTTACCAAGGCATTTTCCAGCACGTTCAGTGTGTCTGGTGGGTGAGAAAATGTCAAACCAATTCCTGAAAATATCCTGTGGTGTTGAGGTCCACAGAAAATAGATGTGGCCCATTTTTACAGTAGTTCTTTTTAAGATAGGCAGTAACAATATGTAAGTAGTGGGGATAAACATCATCGTCTATGAGTCCCCTGGTGGGATAACGGTAATTCTACGATAAAGTGAGGGGATCGATTCCCCTCGGTGGACACAGCTGATAGTTTGCTATAAAACACACACACACACACACACACACACACACACACACACACACACACACACA
>NW_013666512.1:322614-327991 GCF_000517525.1 Limulus polyphemus
TATAAACAACACACACACACACACACACACACACACACACACACACACACACTCGTCTATTAAAAGTAAAATCAGGACCACTTTCATACAGATTAAAGTCTGAATATATTGCCACAATAAGGTATTGCACTTAGCTGATAACCATATAGATAAATACGTTCAATGGAACCAAATCTCATTTCTGCTGTCATCTTCAGGTCCTTGCATTGCTTACTGGTTAGAGTGGTTAGTCTGGGGGTCGAGAGTTCCACTCCCTTCACCGAACATCCCTTTCTTTTGTTATAATGTGATGGTCAATCCCATTTTTTGTTGTAAAGAGTAGCCCTACAGTTGGCGGTTAATGATGTTGACTAGTTGCCTTCCCTCTACTCTATCACTTCTAATTTAGGGACGGCTAGCGCAGATAGCCTTCGAGTAGCTTTGCGCAAAATTCAACAAACAGACACTGTCATGTACAGACACTGCGTAATTGGATTATCGCTCTCTTTTTTTGACTTCTGTAATAACCGGCGCCTTTCTTCAGAACTTAACCTTCAAAATAAATTGTTATTATTAAACTTAATGTTTATACATGCGGCATTATTAAATATCAAAGATAATTTGTTTCATCGTGTTATCGACAAATATTCATTTCAAAGATACTCCTTGTGACAAAAGGTGTACAGTGAATTAACATCACAAATCACACACAATAGTTTAATGTATTTAACAGTGAGAAATATCAAAAAGAAAGAAACCAAAACGGATTAAAGTAATAAAGAAAAGCTAAACAAAACAAGAAAAATCGTAAAACGTGTAACCCGAGGAGACTTGCAATATTGTATAACTTTGTCTCTTTATTTCTTCTATTATGTTTACATATACGTTTGTATTTTATCTGTTGAGTAATAAGGCACATTTAAAACTATATATTTTCATAGATAACAAAACATAAACTCTCCAGATATACAAAGTTATACATCTTAAGAACTTATATCTACCCGACCAGTCATCTTTATTTTCAAAAGACCACTACTACCTTCTGGCTATGTGTTTAAAGAATATTTATATACGTTGAGCGGAGAGCTATTCGACTTAATTTAAATATTTTACTAAGAATAAAGCTTGGACTGCTGCATAAAATCTTGGAACAACGCTTTGAACATTAGTTATATTTGTCTGCCATTGGATTTGGAGACATTTGACGAATTCTTCTGGAACCCTTACGCACACTATACGTATTTCTCTCGTACTCTTTTCTTCATCTTTTAACCGCGCTATGTAATTCGGTCAGTACCACTAGAAACACATTATGAAAGTGAACGCAAGAACATTCTTTAGTTTCTATGTAAAGAGTTACTCTAGCATAATGTCGGTACGTTTTTTCAATAATTGAATAAAGAAAAAATATGCAAAACTTTTACAAATTCCATGTTCGTCAAGACTGGGTATTGCAGTTGCTTGAAAAATATTAGAAATCATATATCTTGGTTTTATTTTATGGATTACACTATTACTTTATATGGGTTGTAGATTATCAAACATTCTCTTCATACCTCCCAAAACGTGTATCTATTCTTCGTTGTACCTCTAATATTACCTAATTCCCATACTTGGATGTGGCATAAAAATTCAAACATAAGATGTTGTAACTTTCAAACTCAATGAAAAGTTTAATTATTTTATTGTTAAATAGCTATTAGCCACTTCAGAAATATTTTGCCACACGGAAACTCCTGCATGAACATAGTAAAAATACACTTTTGATTTTCAAATAATACTATTAATTGATCGATGTCTAATAAAAAGATGGGTTTGATGACATTTTTTAAACAGACAAACTTACTGATTACGCTACTCTGTAAAATTTCATACTTAATGATTCAGTTATTATTTTCTCCTTTCTTCGTGAGAAAGAATGACCTTGTTTGAATGTCCTTGAAAATTATCTTACAGGTCACTTGCCAGAGAGGCATTCACCCTCTTCCTAATCCTAATGCCTGCTTTAAGAAAAAATGCCATCACAAGTTTTTAAACTCATTAGCATAACCATAATTGTTGGATGCCACAGAACAGTTGAATACAATGGAAATAAACTTTCCGTTTTTCTTCATCATGTACGAATATCACGATATTTCCTGCCTCAAAGGAACAAATAGGAGTAAACTGAATAACTCTCGTACTCACGCTCCTTTACTTTTGTAGCAATGAATAGTTTATTTTGATAAATGGTATATGTATTTATTTCACTTCCGATCAAAGTAAATGAATTTCGAAAACTGTTTGTGTTGAGGCGATTTAGTAGCCTATACGCCAGGAGAATTTCAGAGGAACCATGAATGATTCAGGCAAGACGTTGTATGGAAAGATAGACTAATGTTTGTTCTTTTTGCACATATAAAATAACCTAACATTACATAAACTGTACATCATTCGGTCTTTTTTGACTAAAAGTGGAGAAACACATATTTTAATAGCTATAGCTCAGTAAGTGTATGTTATAAATCAAGATTGTCAAGTTTACTATGCGACTGAAACTTTGTACAATAAGAACTTACTTTAAAATGTAGATTTATCCATCGGTAAAACTCTTTATATACACATTTTTTACTTATGTGTAACGATAATGGTGAATATTAAAGAAAATGCTCTTTTTTTGGGGGGGGGGGCTGGTATGGCCTAGTGTTAAAAGGTGTTCGACTCACTATCTGCACGTTGCGGGATCAAAACCTGACATTGAACGTACTCGTCCTTTCCGCTATGGGGGCGTTATAATATGATGAACAATCCAATTATTCGTTGGTAAAAGTAGTCCAAGAGATGACGATGAGTGTTATTTATTTGTTGCATTCCCTATAGTCTTCGAGTTCAAAATGAGGGACTAGTGCAGGTAGCCAACAAATACAGAACCTCTCTGTGTGGCTTTCAACCTATTGGTTATCATAAGAAATACTAACTGCACTTTTCATGTGATTGGTCGTGATCAAGTGGTTAGCATACTGGACTGTGAATTCAAGGGTTCATGGTTTGTGTCCCTTAGACACTAAAAAGCGCTTAGATCTATGTGGTCGTGGACTAGATAAAAGAATGACAGTCAAATCCCACTATTTAGACAAATAAGAGTAGCCAAAGAGTTGACGGTTGGTACTGTTGACTATCTCTTTTCATCTAGTCTATTTGTTCAGAGGCACCTAGCGCAGATATCGTATGATTCTTGCATAGGTTTACGAGAATTTCCGAAGTTGTTAATCGACCTTTGGTTTTCTTCAAATAAGCGAAAAACAGCAAGACCAAAACTGTATTGTTTTTGAAATAAAAATAGATGAGAGACTTGATATTTTTTTTCTAAGATTTGAATATATAAGGAGAGGGTTATAACTTAAAAAAAGACCTTGAAACAAACAGAAACTGAGGTTTTTTTGTTTAGCTAAAGAAAAGCTGAAAACACCATATAGAGCAAGCAATTCAATCTAATAGAGATATTCGAAAAACACACAACGCAGTCGCTAGCTAGCAGAACGCCCCCAGTGGCACAGCGGGTAAGTGTGACGGTTTATAACACAAAAAATAACAATTTCTATATCCATGGTGGGTACAGCACAGGTGGCCCATTGTGTAACTGTGTGCTTAACTACAAACAAACAAGCTATATGATGTTAAGTATTTGGAATAAAATTGTACGGTATTGAATGTAACAAAACGATATTGCCGATTTAAATGAGAAAGAACAATGATAGTAGATTTCTGTGTGTTTATAATTTTAAGATACATAAATAAAAACCCCAAATTATAATCAACAAGTGAGTCAAATTATACATGTACCTAAGTAAAAAAGAAATCGCTGTTGGTTTTCGAAACCATTAAATTAGAGAGCAAGTTGTTTAAAAATGCGTCACATCTGAGTGCAATTAAATTTATTGTAATTATTTAGAGCTAGGGAAAGTACACGCCTTCACTCGGGTTATTAGGTTGATAAATAGCCTTTTTTGTATGTAACTCGGTTTGCACTGCGTGACGAAGGGCTTTTGCCCAAAACGTTGCAAATAAATATAGTTTTTGTCATAGACGTGTGTTTTACCATTTTTGAACACTATTTTTCCATGTTTTTTTTATTAGGTTGTTGTATTCTAGATGATTATTTTACAGATGCCACTATACGTCACAGTATCTAACCTATGTAAAATCCAGTGTGTGTCACGTCACGCTTGATATTATACGTAAATCATTTCCAAATTAAGGTGTTTTCCGTTATATTACCAACGTTTTTAATATGAAACAAACATCTTTCAATCAGCGGAGACTTTAAATTAAGAAATCAACAAATATTTTCCCAGTTTTGTAGTTTATACATTTCATTTTATACTGTCAGTACATAGACTAACAACAATATTAGGTTATACATAAAAGCCATTGTGTTGCCAAAACTTAGAGGTTGTTATATAAGAAACCATTTCTTTTCTATATGGTTTTTTGCTAGCTTGCCTCATTAAAAAGATGCGCATGAACGCGTGTGTCTGTCTCTCTGTGATTTCTATTTGTAATGTTAGGAACCACTTTTTTTTCTGTGTGTTCTTACGCTAGCTTGCCTCATTAAAAATATGCGCATACATGTGGATAAGATAAGTAATAATACCCAGGTGCACACCCTTAGGATCCACTTAGTACGGGTACAAAATTTCAAGTTTCTAGGTTCTTTTCTCTTGGAGCTATGACAGTCACACACAGACCCACGGACACGATCTTTTATAATTATATATTGTGCATGTGTAAAATGAGAAACACAACACTCAAATTAAACAATTTATTTATTTAGTGCGAATGGGACATGAAACATAGGATTATAGACGTATACGGTAAACGTTCAGATAATTTTCATTTATTAGTAGTGTTTAGTTTTATAGCCTATTGGTTAAAGAAACAAATGAATAGGAATTGACATCAGTTCTCTTATAAGAAACTAGCTGAGTTACCCGGCGTTGCACGGTGGAAATTTAAATTTGAAATGTATGGATCAGTATTTTTTCAGCAGCAAATTATTTAGTAAGTAGAATTGTATGCTTGAATATTTTGTAAGAAGTGTTTAGATTCAAATGTAGTGCTTGTATGAAGAGTTTTAAAAGGTTCTGGAGGTTCTGAAAGCGCAGGTAATTGAACTTTTCCATTGGTGCAACACATTCCTGGTGATTCTTTATCCAACTTTTTAGCACCACATTTATCACATATTTTAGACATTGATCCAATAGTAACCACTTTGTCAGATGCATAATTATATTGTGGATTATAGTTAAAAGCACTTATATTCCACTGCCAAGCATTGAAGGCTCGAGATCGTGTTTGAGCTTGTCTTGTTCTTTGAGCCTGAAGTCGATCATGTTGATCCTCTGTTCCTTGCTCTCTA
>NW_013666512.1:328412-329846 GCF_000517525.1 Limulus polyphemus
TGACTGAACGCTGGCTTTGTGCTGTTCAACAGTTTCTTGCTGCCTTTGAATAGCGTGCCTTTCAGCTTGATCTCGAAGTCTAACTTTACGTTGTTCCAAAATGTCTTCCTGTATTTGAGAAGCCTGTCTTGCAGCATGTGCTTGAAGTCTTTGATTGCGTTCTTCTTCTGTTTCAGCTGCTCTTTGTGCTTGCATTCTTTTAGCGGCAGAATACTTTCCATAGAAAGGGCGTTTCTTGGGTGGCATAATCACCTGTATCACTAAACAATAATTTGCAATTCACAAAGTTACTAAATCACTTATGAAACCACGTAGCACTATTTCAAGAAAGCTGTTTTTGGAAATACTGAATTGACAGCAAGGTGATCTGAGTGTCTCCCGCCATAACGCTTTCTATGTGCAAAACGTGCTTATGTTTGAATGTTTATTACAAAAAAAAAAAAAAGTAATGGCGCAATAATCACTAATTGCCAATTTCGTCATTAAATACTACACCAAATACAAAATAAATAGCACAATTAAATTTCTTGTAAAAAAAACTGGTTATTATGAAGTTATTTTAGAATTTGTAAGTTCAACCGTTTGGTTTCCTATAGCGAACAAATAAACAAACTTCCTCTTTTATGTATATAGATATATACTGGTGATCAAGTGAATACAAACTTTCACAATTAGAATGTGAAGTACACCTTTAATTATTGATTCTCAATATCTAAAACACTGGATTATTTAGAAATAAGATAAAAAATTTAAATAATTTTAAAGATCGCTGTGGTAGCAAATAGCATGAAATTAATATCACCGGTTTATAATAATTCCACTTACGAACGTATATTTATTAGCAGGACGTTTAGGAGAAAACGCTATTTCTCAGGTTTATTAAAACCGGGAAAACCAGAATGAACTAAAAGATCAATCCATTAACATAATACTAATACCACTTACAAATATATATTTAGAAGTTGAAATACCCGTCACATGACGGGGAATGTTTAAACTTAATTAAAACAATGTAAGTTTAACAGCAATAATATATTTCAAAGTAATGACTTGAACATAAACTTTATCTCAAAAGTCTCCCTTCCCCTGGTGGCACAGCGGTATGTCTGCAGACTTACAACGCTAAAATCCGGGTTTCGATACCAGTGGTGGGCAGAGCACAGATAGCCCATTATGTAGCTTTGTGCTTAATTTCAAACAAACAAACAAAAATTAAAAAATAATAACAAAATTTCTTCATGAACAACATTTCCAGTTTGCATTCCATGTGCAAACAAATAAAGACTTTGAGGTGGTTTCACTCTTGAATACCATACATCTCATTGACCATGAGGCTTTACAAAATAGAGATAGGATTAAGTTCAATTTTGACTCCTTCCAGACGTCCATGGTGTTTTCACACAAATGTTGTGTGTGTGTGTGTGTGTGTGTGTG
>NW_013666512.1:330335-333052 GCF_000517525.1 Limulus polyphemus
CTATATATATATATATATATATATATATATATATAGAGAGAGAGAGAGAGAGAGAGATCAGGACGCCTCCGGCAGAACGCCATTTCTCAGGAGTATCAAAACTTCGGGAACTAGAGTGAACTAAAAGTTCGACCCCTCTACATAATATAAATAATTATTAGAATGCAGGTTTGGAGAAAATTTAAAATTACAATAGCCATCTAAGTGGAATTACTATCACGCCGTTTCATCTATACGATTGAATGAGGTGTTTTCAATTGCAATCTCATCTGGAGCTTCACTGTTACTTGGAAATAAGAGAACTGTGTTATGTGTAACTATCCACCGCATGTTATTATTGTGTTATTAGATGCAGATTTTGCACGCAGTTGTTGTGGTAATGCAGACTTAATAATTTAGCTTTTCTTTTAAGATATATATGTTGTATGGGGGGGAAATGATTTTCTGAAGTTGTGATGATAGAATTAGATGCAGATCTTGCACGCAGTTGTTGTGGTAATGCAGACTTAATATTTAGCTTTTCTTTTAAGATTTATATGTTGTATGGGGGAAATGATTTTCTGAAGTTGTGATGATAGAATTAGATGCAGATTTTGCACGCAGTTGTTGTGGTAATGCAGACTTAATATTTAGCTTTTCTCTAAAGATTTATATGTTGTATGGGGAAATGATTTTCTGAAGTTGTTATGATAGAAAATTTTAAAATAAGCAAATCCCTCAACTTGAATCAGAAAATTAACGTTCGTTCTTTATGCTAACAAGGTAAATGCTAAACTGTTTTTTTTTGTTTTTTTTTGCAAGATAGATTCTTAGTTTTATTTCTATTATAAATCTTGGTTGAAAATTTGCTTATGGTCTAATATTTTCCTAATTGTTACTCTAAAATTGTAAAGGTAACCAACAAACCTTTGTTGAGAAATGCATCAATAGTTTTAGGATGATTTACAAGCAATTTTGTCAAAAGCATTAAACGGTAGTTTAATATATATTGTAGACAGGAACAAATCCACCAAATATCTAAGTAGTTGGGAAAGGTTAAAGCTTCTGTATTTTTTCTGTTAGAGGATTTCTTTATACGGAGGATACCACTGGCAAATAACGAAGTTCCTTTTAAGTTTAAAAAAGGCTTAAAAACTGTTTAATACTTCTTGTTTTGTGTGTGAGAGAGACATGATACGTCTGTGTTGGAATGTCAGGTCCCACTGTTTCGCATAGTTGCGACAAGTTAGAGAAAATGCTATAAAAATATCAAGAAAGCGTTATAACTTGTTAAAAGATTGTGGGTACTGTAGGTAATTGAGATATATAGCTTTAGAACTTGTTAAAAGATTGTGGGTACTGTAGATAATTGAGATATATAGCTCTAGAACTTGTTAAAAGATTGTGGGTGCTGTAGATAATTGAGATATATAGCTCTAGAACTTGTTAAAAGATTGTGGGTACTGTAGATAAGTGAGATATATAGCTCTAGAACTTGTTCAAAGATTGTGTGTACTGTAGATAATTGAGATATTTAGCTATAAAACTTGTTGAAAGAGTGTGGGTACTGTAGATAAGTGAGATATTTAGCTATAAACCTTGTTAAAAGATATTGGGTGCTGTAGATAATTGAGATATTTAGCTATAAAACTTGTTAAAAGATTGTAGGTACTGTAGATAATTGAGATATTTAGCTCTAGAACTTGTTGAAAGATTGTGTGTACTGTAGGTAATTGAGATATTTAACTATAAAACTTGTTAAAAGATTGTGGGTACTGTAGATAAGTGAGATATTTAGCTCTAGAATTTGTTAAAAGATTGTGGGTACTGTAGATAAGTGAGATATTTAGCTCTAGAACTTGTTGAAAGAGTGGGTACTGTAGATAATTGAGATATTTAGCTCTAGAACTTGTTAAAAGATTGTGGGTACTGTAGATAAGTGAGATATTTAGCTCTAGGACTTGTTGAAAGATTGTGGATACTGTAGATAATTGAGATATTTAGCTCTAGGACTTGTTGAAAGATTGTGGATACTGTAGATAATTGAGATATTTAGCTCTAGAACTTGTTGAAAGATTGTGGATAGTGTAGATAATTGAGATATTTAGCTATAAAACTTGTTGAAAGAGTGTGGGTACTGTAGGCAATGAGATAAACTAATTATAAAATTTGTTTAAAGATTGTGGAAACTTTATCTTTATAATTTCATAATCATAACGTGACTACCTCGAGCACTACGTAAACCATTCTTTTGTAAAATACGTTATGTTAAACAACTCTTTGCTTATACTTTCTGTTGCATAATACAACAAAGAGCAGATATAGAAATTTGCGTTAAGATAACCATGTTACTTAAGTCCATCTGAATTAGTTAACTGAAATGTTGCTGAATAATTAGCGCTACGGTTTATTTTTTATCTCATTTGAGAAAAAAGAACAAATGAAGAGTTAAATTCGATGACGAGGAACCCACTTTGAGACTAGTAATGGCTGGAGACGGCTTAAATGGGTAATGAAGAAAAACTTTAATATAAGTTTAACATGACAGCAAATGTACAACGTTTCGACAAGGTTTTTTCATCATCAGGTGGTGACGAAAACTTGTTGAAACGTTGTACATTTGCTGTCATGTTAAACTTATATTAAAGTTTTTCTTCATTACCCATTTAAGCCGTCTCCAGCCATTACTAGTCTCAAAGTGGGTTCCTCGTCATCGAATTTAACTCTTCATTTATTCT
>NW_013666512.1:333225-347577 GCF_000517525.1 Limulus polyphemus
AGAATAAATGAAGAGTTAAATTCGATGACGAGGAACCCACTTTGAGACTAGTAATGGCTGGAGACGGCTTAAATGGGTAATGAAGAAAAACTTTAATATAAGTTTAACATGACAGCAAATGTACAACGTTTCAACAAGTTTTCGTCACCACCTGATGATGAAAAAACCTTGTCGAAACGTTGTACATTTGCTGTCATGTTAAACTTATATTAAAGTTTTTCTTCATTACCCATTTAAGCCGTCTCCAGCCATTACTAAATGAAGAGTTAGAAAGTAGTGTCGTTTTTAACCTTGTGCGACCTAGATAAGATAACATGTGCATCTTATCATCTTGATTTTTGATATTAATTTTCCAGTCCTGGAAACAATTCCTTATACTAAAACTAATGCAAAAACGACAGTGGATGTGGTTGATAGGTAATTTTAGGTCCCCTGGAATGTCAACGATAAGTTTACGGACTTACAACTCTAAAGGGCCCGACATGGCCAAGTGCATATAGTGCACGTCATACAGCTACGTGTCTTACTGGGTCCGGCATGGGGCGCTCGACTCGCAATGTGAGTATCGCGGGTTCGAATCCCCGGCCCATTAAATATGTTCGCCCTTTCAGCCGTGGGAGCGTTATAATGTATGTTCAATCCCATTATTCGTTGGTAAAAGTGTAGCCCAAGAGTTAGCGGTGGGTGGTGATGACTAGCTGCCTTCCCTTACACTGCTAAATTAGGGACGACTAGCGCAGATAGCCCTCGTATAGCTTTTCGCGAAATTCAAAAACAAACAAACAATACAACACTAAAATCCGGAGTTCGATTGACAGAATTTTAATTATGTGTGTGTGGCAGAATCTGTGGCCAAAGTTTTCAATAAATTTGTGAGTTATGTTAACTGAAGTCACATTTATACTTATATTATTAATCTTGTAATATTTCTGACGGCACGTACAATGTATGATGTATAGATTTTGTCAAAAAAATATATTAAATATTCAAAAGGGACTAGAATCATGTTTTAAGTCAACAAAGTAAATTGCAAAAGACCCAGAAACTCAAAAGCTGTCGAATACTTGAATGAAAAAAATACAGTGCATCATTGAAAATTTCTCGAGTTTCTGTTTCTTGTTTTGCTTCTAAATCTCGATTTGTTTTTGTGATACCTTGTGCTAATTCTTTCATCATAGCTTAATCAACAAGCGCATTATTCGTGGATTGTACAAAAAAAAAACAAAGTGAAAATTTATTCACTACGAGGATCGTCAAAGGCCTTTTGCGACATCAGTCCATTTGAAATTATCATTACATACAGATCTTTACTGCGTGCTATTTACTGGAAGTTAACGAACTAAAATGTTTAAAACAATAATACTTAAGTAAAGTTGGAAAAGAAATATGTGAAAGCGAGATATAATTTCCCTAGTGAATAATGGCACATGTTAAAACCTGCTACTGTTTCTTGTTATCATTTTCTTTTTCAAGTAAAACAGTTTCGAATCACGTTTTAAGACAGTTAAATTTAATTTTGAGCTTGTTGTGTGTTTGTATTTGTTATTGTAAATATATATTTGAGTAGTTCAAGCAATTGCAATTTGTTCAACTTGTGTTTCCATGAAATGTCGTAATGCTTATTTTTCCAGTAAATTTTAGGATGTTTTTTATCATTAACATTCAGATATACCCATTTATCCTGTATGTATCTTTTAAACTTTAAGAATGACTTTATAAATCAACTTGTGGAAGATTTTACAAATCATTATAATAATGATTTTATAAATCAACTTGTGGAAGATTTTACAAATCATTATAATAATGATTTTATAAATCAACTTGTGGAAGATTTTACAAATCATTATAATAATGATTTTATAAATCAACTTGTGGAATATTTTACAAATCATTATAAGAATGATTTTATAAATCAACTTGTGGAAGATTTTATAAATCATTATAAGAATGATTTTATAAATCAACTTGTGGAAGATTTTATAAATCATTATAAGAATGATTTTATAAATCAACTTGTGGAAGATTTTACAAATCATCATAAGAATGATTTTATAAATCAACTTGTGGAAGATTTTATAAATTAAGATGATTATGCACCACATTTAGCATAAGAAATGGCACGGGAATTGGTGGCAGTACTAAAACATTGATGAAAATGTAAAAAGAGCAAAATACATACAATTTTCAGCGAAGATTTCGTTGACTTCATACAATATTAAATACACCTAGAAGATTTCTGTGTTACAGCTGCACGTTAAAGTTCAAGGTACATAAAATAATTCTCTAATATTGGTTAGGCACTTATGTATTTCAGTCTTGGCACAACTGTTCAATATTAAAGTAACCTATACAGAAATTCTTCTTTATGTGTAGTGAGCTGAAAGAATTATAAGATCACCCAAAATTTTTTCCGACAGTTCAAATTTTATATATATATATATATATATATATATATATATGTTAAAGATTTATTTTATTTCTTACCAGAGGTGGAATTGAAAAGAGAATCTGTGACGTAAAGGCCTAATGCATTCTTTGATTGACTTACCTTCTGCTGTGCACTGCAGTTTCGCCTATTCACAGCTTGGGTCAGCAAACCAAAGAAATACAGTTAGGCCTCTTATAATGGTGAATTGTATATAATATCTATGGGGTTTTGAGCCTGTTTTACTCCACCATATAGTAACCTAAATTAACTTAGTTTACTATTTGGTGTAGCGAAACGGACTCAAGTCCCCAAATTTCCAACATTAATGTTTATTGATTCTTACACCAAATAGAATATCAGTCTGTGATTATTCCTTGACCTACCAGAATATGGTGGATCATTTGTAAACATAAGACCGTTTATAGAAATATAGACTGTGTGTGTAGAAAATAAATAGATATAGAAATAGGCAATATATTCATTCTTTTGTACTTTGCCTCTTTCTCTTTCGTTCATTCTTTTAGATAATAATACTAATGTTATGGTTAATTAACTGGTAAGTCCTGTTGGTGTAATTCTTGTCTTTGTGCATGTCTAAAGCCTAGTTCTGTGATGTCAGAGCAGCGATTTCTGTATACTTTTTATTGCGGACGAAAGATTAATCGTTTCACGGAAGTTTGGATAACGTTAATGGAACATAAAACGACAGAGACGTAGTACGAGTCTGAAGATTTCTGGACCATGTTATGACGATGTGGTCTCCTTTTTCACTGCTTAGGAAGATTCTTCTGAATTCAGAATGAGTGCTCATAACGCACGGGTTTTTAACTGTGACAAAAAATGAGAGAGCTGGGGAAGGAATCATACTCCGAATTTCTCTACCTCGTCTTAGAAGCGTTGATTAGCAATAAGCAAGATTTTTTTTCAAGAAAAACAGAGATACAAAAATCGTAATATAAGAACATTAGATAGTCAATAATATTTGAAAGGTATACATTCTCTTTGGCCGATGTCATCTTATATCGTGCACGTATTGATAAGCAAGGAAAACATCAAAGGTAACAATTAAATAATTTTTTTTGCGTATTTTGAGTAATTAAGTTATTTACATCGCATACATAATGGTCTCCTACTTGGCCAGTTAGTCAATAAGTGGATAAGGTGTCATTAAGGTGCACAAAATTGTCTTATAGAGAGTATTTTTTGTAAGCAAATTTGAATCATAATTCCAGTTTATGTAACATATTTCATCATGTAAAATTCCTGAGTTAAACCAAAAAAAGTTCGACACTTTATAAACTTAAGATGTACAGACTTAAAAATATAAATTTATTATGGAATTATTAGGTAGAATTATCAGTGTATAAATTTGTATTTAATTTAACATTAGTAGTAAATATTTGGTTGAAACAGTTTATTTTTTAAAATTAAAGTTATAACTGAATCTAAGTACCTGTACATAAAACTAGTGGAGTCTTTTCTTTTTTCTTAAGTCGGGGAGACATTTCAATCAATTTCGTATTAAATTAAAATTAAAAACAAACTAAAACGATTGACACCAGATTGTCTTTATCAATGATCTACCTTTTCCCTTTTATAGTGTACTATTAAATTTACAGAAGTGTGATGGAAACTGGGTTGTCAGCATATGTTTAATATTCTTCTGTGATCTGTTTAGAATATAGTCATTTTTACGAGGGTAATTTATGGTCGATGTAGAATGGATATTCTGGAGACTTTATTTGTTATTCATGTATCTGTAAATGTTTCCATTGGTTTTTTTTTTATTCATGCTACTCGAAGATAAAACTAGAGAAAAAAAAAACAACTTGTAGTTTCTTTTCTAAATATTTTTCTGGTATATCTAAGAGGGTGATAGGCTTGGATCAATATAAAATTTTAAATCGAATATATTTAGGATAGGGTACCGCCTTACTCGTTTTTGTTGCGTAGAAATAATTTATCGTTAAGATACAATGAAATATTATATATTTATTCCTTGTTTTCATATTTTAAATTCTCTAACGACGTAAAAAGTTGAATTTTCTTTGTAAGGTTGTTTGGCTGTTGTTTTTTTTTTAAAGCAAAGCTACATTAGGCTATCTACTGTGCCCACTGCAGGGAATAAGAACCCAGGATTTGAGCATTATACGTCCGTAGAATTACCGCTGTTCCACTGGAGGATTCGTATGTACTGAAAGTAAAACTTAAATACAAGTTTAAAGAAAATTATTTCAGTAACAGGATCTATTTTGATAAATGTTATTTTGTCTATCGTTCGGTAATATCACAGGCCTGTGAATTTGAACTTCATAAAAGTTGTTTTGGTTTTAATAACGGATTTTCCATAATTCAGCTACGCAGATTTCGAAAATATTCTCTCCTTTTTATCACGTAAGGATTTTTTACAAATAGAGAAGAAAAATCTATTACTTAGATCAAATTATTATTTCGTTTATCACAATGAACATTTTTTATTGCTATGTTTGGGTTCTAGAACGATCGATAGGACTCGTGTCTCGATTGGTCTAGAGAAATCTATAGCCAGTGGTTGTCAACATTTTAAGTATAACAAAATGTGACCCGATTTCAATGAACGTGATTCATTTATGTAACAGTACATATGAAGTTTTGTTTAAAATCTGTACGTGATGAAGAAAAATGGATATAATTTTAAAATTCAGCGTACAGGAATTACTGTAGAACATGTAAAAATGTCACGCCAATAAAATAGATTTTATTTCTACGTTATTAAATCTTCAATATACATAGTTTAATCATTAAGTTTCAGGTTTATGATGCACATTGTACATATACATTTGTTCACATATTGTTGGAGAAAAATCGAGGTAAAGTGGAAAAGGAACAAAAAACGTATGCAATGTAACGTGATGTTTAACACGAACATTAGGCTAAAGATCCAAGTAATTATGAACATTATTTTTCAAATAATGTAACGCATACTGGAGAAAAGAGTAATTTTTGAAAATTAAAAATGAGATACGACTTGACATAATAAAATTAAGTACTTTATTTCTTCCCATCACTTTGCCAAGAAGGAAGACGTAAGAACAGATTTAGAGAAAGAAACAAGATTATGTGTTGTGAATTATCAGTAATAGTAGTACTACAACAATATTAAAATAACGAGAAATATTATAAGTTGGCAAAATACCTTAAATAATACAGGAATAAAAGGATTTGAAATAACTTACTGGCTTAAAACAAAATATTAATATAATAAACAAATACACTAAACTGAAGCATTGTTTTAATATTAATATTTCACTGAAAATGTTTACTACGTTAGTCGTAATCTCAGCTAAGAGTCGGATATAATCTTTTAGACGTGAACCTTGTGTATGCGAAATTTGTCCAGAAAATAATCTTCATTATTACTATATTCTATACCTTTCTTTGTATGGGAATACTATGAATATTATTCTAGCGTTTAGCAGTTTAATTTGTGAGAATGAGGAAAACGTTTTAAATACAATAATAGTTATATTGATCTAACGACAGAACAATATTCAAAACAGCATTATTGCCGTTTACAGTGTTTGATATACATTCAAATGTTTGTTTTGAAATTAAACAGGAAGCTACACAATGGGCTATCTGTGCTCTGCCCACCACGGGTATTGAAACCCGGTTTCTAGCACTGTAAGTCCGCAGACATACCGCCGTGCTGGCCCGGCATGGCCAGGTGGTTGGGGCGCTTGACTCGCAATCTGAGGGTCGCAGGTTCGAAACATGTTCGCTCTTTCAGCCATCCAGGCGTTATAATGTGACAGTCAATCTCACTATTCGTTGGTAAAAGAGTAGCCCAAGAGTTGGCGGTGGGTGGTAATGAATAGCTGCCTTCCCTCTAGTCTTTCACCGCTAGCTTTGCACGAAATTCAGACCAAACCAAACCGCTGTGCCATTGGAAGGCTACATTTAAATGAGCGAAGAAAATGCCGAGGTGTCAATACGATGCAATCAACCACCTACCCACTTCATATCTGCGGATGATGAATCATCAGGAAATAATGAATCATCTTCCTGCACGTTTATCTTTTGCCTTTTGTGTTCTCCCCATCTTAGAGTGACATTTAAATATCTTTACAACTGAGAATTTCATAAACGCTGTTATTAACAAAATTTAGGTAAAAAATTACACGTTTTTATACCTGATTTCCAAGATCAGCGTCTTTAATAACAAACTATTTTACCAGGACAGCAACAAAATCTTGATATGATTCACTAGAAAACACGCAAGACTATAGCAAATGTTCCTAAATTCATAGAAAATTGATGACATTTATATATTCTGTTTCTATTGTCCAAGAAAGACTGACCGAACTACGTCGATACTAATAAACATAAGCAGTATAGTTTTTGTTTAAAAGTAAGTTTAGGCAGCGAAGATTGGATACTTTTCTGGACAGCATTCAACTCGGGTATTTTTGGACGACGTTTCGAACTAGAATTGTGTATTAGCTGTACTTACTTGATCGGAGACTTCTGTGGCTTGCATCCGTTTTGCAGACCGTTACACGACGTTTTAAATTGGAATTCTGTATTAATTGTATGGTTCTTGATGTAACACTTCTGTAGACAATATCTGCCTTAGAAGTTTTTGTGAGACGTTTCGAGTTACTGGCGATATCAGAAGAGTAAGTACGGGATTGATTATGCACATAGAAATAGTAGTAAATTTTTACAAAATTCTGTTTCTTCTCTGTGTGTCGAATAACTTGATGTGTTTTGAAAAGTGTAAAAGTTCCTATAATAATTACTTCTCAATTGAAGTGTAATTAGTATTGATAGTTATGTACTTTTACTTATGTATTAAGCAATCTTAGTACAATCTTTGATAGATTGTTTAGGCAGAGTATTCATAATGAGTAAACTGGAATGGACGGCAACTGCCTGTTGTTAAAAAACACAAGTGTGGAGAACGACATTTCGGTACATTATCCAGTCTTGGAGCGAAACGGGCGGGTTATTTCACATCATCATATTGTACACAACGTTAGGAGAACTAAAGATATTGAAACAGCAGTATACTGTAGTGGTTAAAGCTTAAAATTGGATTACTTTAACTGACCACACTACTAAGTTATACAATATAAATATTTCTTACTTAATTTCAACATATTAGTTTGCAGGTGTCTTTGTATTAACAATATATGTTGAATATAAAAATCTCGATATATATGATTGTACAATATTGCGAGGATACGCTAAATTACACAAGTAGATCCAGAAAAAAAATCGTGTAATTATTTTACAACCTGTAATTTACACCCAGCATTTATAAAATAATTAAAAAATACAAATATTTAACGGATAATTACACAGGCTTCTGATCAGAATTAATATTAAATTAATAATTAAATGCTTTAGATCTACAAAGATATTTCTTGACATATTGATTTCCTACGCCAAATATATAGCTCGGAGAATAAAATTAATTTGGTGTTTAATAAGTTTAACATTCGCAAGGTTAGAATAAATAACTGGTGAAGAAACTGTTTCAAAGCCAGCAAACCTATTTTAATATAACGAGGAGAAGCTTTTGTGTTTCTACGGTAACATATATATATATTTACTTATCTCTGGTTTCTGCGGGAAAAAATACCGCTGCAACTTAAATACAAATGACCTTATCTTTTGATAACTGAAAAAAAAAAAGAATGTACGAGTGAATCAAAAAAGCATATGTACTAACATGTCATTACACTATATCCAGTGCCAACGAGGCCCTTTGTCAATACGAAATCCAACGTTTTCTTCTGAGTCGAAAATATCATTATAAAAGTTAATCCTTCCCCAAGGAAATAAAACGATGGAATTTGTCTATTTCTAGTGATGTCTTGCTGTAATAGTATAACACTGTTTACTTCTCTAAGTCAAAAATGGCCAGCGAATAATATTGTCGATATATTTTGTATATCATTTTTAAATCTGTGGGCTTCCTTCACCAGCCAATAGCGTTCATTCCTTTATATTTACCCTAAAAGTTGTAATTTTACAATCATTGCAGGATTGTATAACTCTACATATATTTCTAACAGAGACTTTTAATTTTCAACAACCTGATTTACTCTTTTTATTGTTTTTTTAATATTACAGAACGTAGCCAAGATTTCAAAACAATTTCATTATATTTGTGCTCAACTATCAAATACTGTTGTAGTAAGAAAGCTTCTCAATACAGGTTCCTTCAAGTTCACGTATTCCATACACAGTTTAGTTCCCACTACGAGCTGAGGTAACCATTTCATGCAAGTCAGCATTAGTAAATATAAATATAACTTAGTTTATTTTTATTACCTCACTCAGTCGGCAGGAGTTTGAAGATGTACCACACTATTATAAGTTGTACGATAAACTGAAAGCTTACTTTTATTACGATATTGAAGTACGGTACTGTACCTCTACTATAGCCTCGAGTTATACGTACTGTTTGGGCCAGGAACGATCTTTGTCCGCCATTTCCAATATGCAACCTCGTGGAAAACTCGTTCTCTGTTAGAACATTACGTGTGTATTCACCTGTCTTCACGCCTATTATTCTGGACCAATAACCTTCAGTTAGGTAGTAGTACTACTGAACCTGTATTTCACGTCTACTTTCTAGTTATGTAATCTTATTGTATTTTTCTTGCCATTTCGTTTAGTAATGCTAATTAAACGCTTATCCTGATGAGACTGTTTTTGTTTGAATATGTTGTTGTTTCTGGTTTTAGTTTTCCATACTAATTTCTGAACGTAATCTTATTGCTAATATATTATTTTTACTGGAAACCCATATAGGATCAGTGAAGAAAAATATTGTCAGTCTTATTGTATTGTAATATCATATCCACCAACAACTTGTCTATAAATCACGCGTTATATATAACATAATAATTGATGTCATGTTAATGAGCAAAATCTAGCTTGTGGTCAGTTTCTAGAAACATTAATCTGATACTTTTCATAGAGTATTTCCCATACCGTAGTTGTTTCTGGGGGGAGGGCGAGAAAAGTAATTGCAGAATTAGTTATATATTGAAACAAATCACATTGTGACTAACCAAGAATTATGAAGGAATAGTCTCTCTAATATTTCTTGTTGTTTGAGCTAAAATAAATTTGTTCCATGGCTCGTGATTGAAGTACGTGGTCCCCGAGTGTGAGTAACTATTTCGTTGGATTTGATTTGTGACACTATCCACCTTTCTCAATGTATCAGTCTTAAACAACACCAGTTCTTGCCTGAGATCTTTATTTTTAGAATATTGTGTCAAATAACATAGCTGTTTATTCTCCAAAGGGTGTCTTGTAAAGGTCATCAGGCCAAAGGAAACACACAGCATTTACTATTGTCAGGGATGAATATTGTTTAAGTAGCAGACACATTTTCTAAATCCTCAAACTCATGCAACGACAACTTTCTGTGTCCATCTTAGTGCACCATCTCACGTAGTAATTGTCGATGGAATATTTATATTTTCTGTTTTGAACAACAACTAAAAGTCTAGAGGATAATTTTTGGTTAGCATAAGTTACATTTTTAGCCAACTTCTTTGAAAGTACAATTTCCTGACGCGTAATTCAGTCATAGAACTTCTCACCTTTACTAAGTTAAAAAGATCTTGTTAATATACCTTTGGAAAATTTAAATATAGAGGGATCTTGTGTACCATTTTGTCGGTCCATCGCACCACTGGAGTGGTGCCATCTTAAGACATTTCCTACTTGAATGTAATAAGGGAAGTGATAGCTTTATTATAAATCTCATGTGCATTTGGGACATTATTTCATTTGTCCTTCTTCCTTCCCCACGTGTCATTCTTTGTCAGGCAGGAATTGTATTATATTGAGTGCAGAAGAATTCCATGAGATTTCATCTCCCACGTGGTAGTTTTCCTCACTTTCTTCTTTTACCAGAAAATGCTTCGGATACACATCTTTCTTAAAAATATTTTCTTCTTTGAAATACTTCTTCCAGATTCTATCTACCTTCCTATGTTTGATGCCATATTTTTTTGGTCTATGCCTTTTTTGTTGCACGTAGCTGGTTTTTAAAGAGCATGCTTTAGCTGCACTAAAGTTATTTGAAGTTTGACTCGATATTTCCCGCCATCGTCGTTCGATTTTGTGTGCGTGTTAAGTTTTGTGCCATTGTGAGGGGCTTCAAGCTCCCTCTGTAGAAATTATACACTTCCTATGTAATTGTCTGTTGTTGCATCTTCATTGTCTTCTCTGACTTTCCATTTGAATAACTGTCCTTTTCAGTGTTTTACGTATCTCTAAATCGTGTTAGACACCCAAGGTCCCACGAATATGGGTTATTTGAAGACGTCTTGTTGAGTTATAATGGAATTCTTAGTTTCTCACGAAACGTGTGGAGGCATGATCAGATTTGTGAAGCTTTGTGGGATAACGGTGTTCAATCTATTGATTTTAGAGCCTTCCAGGAGATTTATACCACATTTGGGATTTCTCACCCCTGTTTCTTTTTCATTTCGTTCTTATGGAGACTGATTACAACTTAACCTTAGGATCTGAAAGTGCAGCCACTTTTATTCGAGGGCTACATGAAGAGTTTAAGAACTTCTAATTATGGGGTTTAAACTTAATATTTTTATTGTTCGGTAGTGTACTTTACAATGTTTAGGTTTGGTCTGAATTTCGCGCAAAGTTTCAAGAGGTCTATCTGCGCTAGCCGTTCCTAATTTAGCAGTGAAAGAGGGAAGACAGATAGTCATCACCGTCAACACTTGGGCTACTCTTTTACCAACGAACAGTGGGATTGACCGACATAGTGGAACGCCCTCACGGCCGAAAGGGTGAGAACGTTTGGTGGGACGGAGATTCGAATCCTCGACCGTCAGATTGCGAGTCAAGCGCCCTAATCACTTGGCCATGAACAGTGTTTGGGCTCCAGAACAATTGGAAAGCCCATACATATTATTGATACATTCAGATAACAGGTGGGTAATAATACTTATTATTCGGTTGTTTGTTTAACAGGTGGGCAATAATACTTATTATTCGGTTGTTTGTATGGAGGTAGTGAACTTACTCTTAGGCATTATTATAGGATAAACTAGCCTTCTAGTGGGTTAGTCAGTGAAGGTATTGTCCACAGAGTGACTCCCTTCATCCCTTGACCTCGAGACATACCTGTCACTCTCTTATATTACCCATTAATTGACGACTTTGAAACCACAAGTTTGCATTGATTTAGACTCAGAAAAGCATTCTTTCTCGTAACCCTCATTTTAAATATTCAAAAATTAGCCTTTTTCTCGTTGGCAAAACCACATTGTAGCTTTATAACTCTCAGGTTTAAACAGGATATTGCCCCATAATGCCACAACGGTATGTCTGCGGACTTACAATGCTAGAATCCGGGTTTCAATACCCGTGGTGGGCAGAGCACAGATAGCCCATTGTGTGGTATTGTGCTTAACTACAAATAAACAAAACAGGATATTGTTTCGAGCGGACTAGTATTATTACTCTCATATGACTGGAGTTAGGTTGGTTATGAGTATTAACCAGGATGAACTGAATTAATTTCATCATTTATAGGTTTCGAGTTTTTTCTTCTTGTAGTGATGATAATAGGTTTCAGGTAATGAAGATCTGGTATATACCTACCATTACAAAGGACGGGTATTTTTATGTTATAACAGTGGTTTAGTAAATACCATATTTATGCGACACATGTGTGTCTTCTTTATTCTTTGTGTTTGCTAAACATGTGACTGTACAGTTTTTATCACTCATTTAAGCTGTGTGCGCGCGTTAAAAGTGTGGCAGTCAATTCCTTAACGTGGCTGACTTGTGGTAGGGTGCTGCTAACCGAGTGCATTCCCTCTGTTCACTGCTTCAAAATTCGGGACAGAGGCAGATATTCTTAGTAGCTTTACCATAAATACAAAATTACAAATACAAGTATAATTGTAATAAATAAATAAATATATATATATACACACTTCTTAGCCAAACACAATAAAAAATACTTTCTTATTTTATGGTCTTGACAAGGTCATTATTGAAAACGTCTGGCTACGTACAGCAAGCCCTTTCTTTGCGTGTGTGTATATATATAAACATTATATACATTATTATATCAATTAAAATATTAATCTATAAAATCTATATTGGGAAAGTCTAAGTGTCAATATACGCTACATCAACAAGTTTGGTTGTTTGCAATTAAGGACAAAGCTGCACAATGGGCTATCTGTGCTCTGCCGACCACGGGTATCGAAACCTGGTTTCTAGCGTTGTAAGTCCCCAGACATTCCGCTGTGCCACTGGGGGGGGGCTACATCAATAATACAGAAAAGTGTGTAATAAGTGCAACTAGCTAAATAATTAACAAATACACATCAAACATAATAACAATAATAAGTATATTTTGGGTAATGTTTTCAGAGTTTAAATGAAAATTTTTCGTTACTATTATTCTACCATATTATATTGTATAACTTCAAGCTAGAAATAAATAATTGAACAAGTTTTATTATTATTGCCTCTGTAGTTTTTAAAGTCAAAGAACACAGTCAATATGTCGGATTAGATCTTTGTATAAAATGTTCCCCGTTGATACAGCAGTAAGTCTAGAGACTTATGACGCTAATAACCGGGGCTTAATTTTTCGCGCTGGACAGAGTGCAGACATACAAAGCATTGCGTAGCTTTGTACGAAGAAAACAACAACAAATATACAACATGCGGTAAACATAATCTCTAACTGAAACAACCAAAACATTTTAGTAAGCATAATCAAAGTAAAATCAACTTGTAGAAGATGCAAAATCAACTTGTAGAAGATCAGTACGCTTTAAAATTAACTGACGGTACACTAATCTAAAATTAACTTAAAAGTATTCTATAGAATGTAGTTAAAAAGATCTGCAACATCCCTAATTACTTTAACATTAACTAAGATCGTATGACTGTTGTGACGTTTCTAGTTATTTTTGGTATCAACGTCATTCGTTTTTAACGCTGCTACTACACAATTTCACATACAATTTTTAATACATAAATAAACGTATTTACTTGGTTCTTCCACGTGATTAATGCTGAGGTTTCATAGTTCCTGCCCCCCGACATTCAGTGGCTCAGCCATAAGCCATAGAGCTTATAACACTGAAAATTGCGTTTCGATACCCGCAGTGAGCAGAGCACAAAATAGCCCATTGTGATTGTGTATCTTTTTGCATTACTACAAACAGTCAAAGTTCCTAAGCTTGCTTATCAAAGTGGCTCGTTAGGCCTAAGAACAGTGATGAAAGTAATGGATTTTTATCGCCTTGCTCGTAGTTACTTTTATAAAATTCGAATCATATGATAATATAACGACAGTATGATTATGTAATTCATCAGCTGATATAAAATCAGTAAAAGATTGTCACCATTGTAGTTTGTTTAGGCTGATAAGCCTTGTTACACATCACCAACTTAGATATTTTAGGCCATTTTATTTCTTTTACTGCATCGAAATGCCATTTCATATATAGCTGCCTTAGTTTGTTTAGGCTGATAAGCCTTGTTACACATCACCAACTTAGATATTTTAGGCCATTTTATTTCTATTACTGCATCGAAATGCCATTTCATATATAGCTGCCTTAGTCGTGAACTGTGCTGGTCAATTGAAGAGATAGATTTGGAATCCGCAAACGTACTTTCTATCAGGATGTAGTTTTAAAAATCAAAAATTATTTAAAACCACAATAAGCTTAGTATTCTGTAGTCATAACACTGTATGGCATTTTATGACCATCGATTTCTTGTGTTACCACGTGATTCATTCCTTGAACTTTCCGTTTCCTTTCTTGGATACTTTACCACAGTTACTGCAATGAAAATTTTATTTTGTTAGGCACTGAATTCGAAAAGCATCTCGCAAGAAAAACAAATGTTAC
>NW_013666512.1:347687-363873 GCF_000517525.1 Limulus polyphemus
ATCGTGGAAATATGTAAAAATGAGCTCCACGCATGCTTTTACAGCATTTACATATATGGTCTGATTAAAATGCGGATTGATGTTCAAACAATGCTAAAAATGTGGGCAGCAAAAAATTCCTTTCGCGAGTATATTTCATAATCCTCAATTTCATACAAAGGTTGTTGGCGCCAGTTATTCCTTCAACCAGCCTTGCTTTACTTTTAACGTGAGTTTAATATTGTAATAGAAATTTCGTGTGTCGAAGATGTTCTTCATACGTAGTTTGGAATTTCAGAAGCATTGAATTTTTTCTCAACTACTGGCACGACGTATATATCTTTTTAATGAGGATATTTGTATATAAGATTTATGCGAGAGAACCCTTGTGAACCAACAGTTTTAAATCGATATATTTATGAACTTTTTCCATTAAGCCTACTGCAATTATTCTTAAGCATAACCAGTATTTTTATCCAGTAATTGAGGCTTATCAAACATGTTGTTGCTCATTATTTCGGTTTGAGTTTTACCAATAATTATCAGTAAGTTCCCCCAGTGGCTCATGGGTAAATCTGCGGGCTTACAACGCAAAAAATCGGTTTTCGATACCAGTGTGTGGCAAAGCACAAATAGCCTATTGTGTAGCTTTTTGCTTAATAATATTAAACCCTTACCAGTGTATTAAACAACGCTGATTGTATAATGGCCAAAATTTTAAAATTGTTAGCCATTTTTGAGAAAATTTGTAAGTCAAGTGTTTCTTCCGCTTGTTAAAACAGTTTACATTTGTTTAGATACTTCCCGAAAATACACCTTAACATATTGTGTAAACAAACCCGTTATTACATAAGGTCGTTATTAAAGTAAGGGAAGGTAAAGTAAATAAATAGTAACAGCGTGAATTCTTTCTTCTTCAGCTGCCGGAAATGTGAAGATGCTCCTGAGAATAGGATTAAAAGTTTGTTATTAAAAGAGATCTGACTTTAATTATGTGTCTCGCGAAGGCCATTATTTGAAAGAAAACCTTTCATTTTCAGAGAAAAGAGAGGTATTATTTTGTCTAATTAACAACGCTATGTTTATATTCAAGTCACAAATATTGTAGCAACACTATTCTTGTAGTGCGAGTTAAAATGTTGCACACTTTACAGCACATACTGCTTGTGAAAGATGTTATGTTGAAAGTTTTGAACTTTTGACAGATTATGCACGATACGCATATATACTACATATAGTGTGATGAGTGTTGTATTTACAGAAAGAGTAATTGTTTCGTTCATGTGGAGATGAATGAAATATTTTGTAATAACTTATCGCAGTCAAGACTTAATGCTATTGGGTAAAAAGAAAGAAAGTTTCCACCATTATACAGAACTTCCTTAAAGTTGTTTTTTTCTGGTGAACTCACGGAAATAGTGTATTAGTGGACAAGTTAATGAGGGGGAATAAATAGAGCCAAGTCCAGTGAAAACCATTCTGTTGTTGTGAAATACCAAATAACCTGTAATCTTAACGAAACTCGTCTAATAATATCAAATTTATATTTATTTGGATATGAACTTGGTAAAGCAGATCTGTCAACACGAACCATAGCTAACTTCAGAAAATTTAGAGATAAATTAATATCTAATTGTATCTATCTTCGTTCGATATACTTATAGTATTTGCTCAATTTCTTTCTCAAACATTTACGAACAAAAGCGCAATCTTAGTGACAGTAATATTTCTATGAAGTAAAACAAGTTTTTGGTAACACCATTGAAAGGCATTGATGATACAGCATTTATGGTTGAATATATAGAGGAAACGGAAGATGTGTTACTTTGGTTGGGCATATAATTAGATATGAGGGAAGTTGGCAGAGATTCTGATGAACAAAATCGAAGGAATGGGAACAGGCATAGGCCTCACTTGGCTCGATGACATTAGAAAATATATTGGAGATGAGAATCTTGAATTAGAAAAGGTGGTGCAGGGAAGGAGGAATAAAGAACAATGGAGAACCATAGTGGTCGGTCATTAGACTTGGGGAGGACACCATGATGATTGATTAATTTGGAGACGCAAGTACGCGATTCTTTTTCTGGGGGCAAATATTAAGTCAGCGGGGAAACTAGACAAATATAAATATAAAAAATGATCATAGTTTAACAGTTGTACACACATTACTGATGATAGTTTGTGGATGTTACATAAATAAACTTCACATAAACCCTCATGTTTTTACTCTCCATTACCTCCATTAAAGATAGTCGATCCTAACACTATGTTGCAGATCAATTTTGTAATCAAGCAATATGACTTTCATTTTAAATAGTTATTTTAAATGTAGTTAAGAAACAACAACGTACCCGATGAATAGGATCATTTAAACGACAAGGTTTTGTTTGAATTTAGCGCAAAGCTAGGCGATAGCTATCTGTACTAACCGCCCAAATTTCAGCAGTGAAAGACTAGAGGGAACGCAGCAAGTCATCACCACCTACCGACAACTTTTGGGCTACTGTATTACCAACGAATAGTGGGATTGACCGTCATATTATAACGCCCCCACGACTAAAAGGCGGGCATGTTTGGTGGAACGGAGTCGAGTAACCTAACCACCTGGCCATGGTAAACCTAAATGACAAAGAACACACACACACACACGTACAATTTAAATATTAACCATTCACAACTATATCTTAATAAGGGACATATTACATAGTTACTGAATTAAGAGCGCAACAATTTCATTATTAGTAATTGTAAAACCTCTGTTTTCATTTCTTTTCGACATCTAAAATTAACATAAATAATTCCAGTTCATAAAATCACATACCGTTCAGTAAAGTTATTATTAATGAGTATAGTAAATGTTAAAGAAACCTGCACATAGTGCCCCCCCCCCCCAAGTGGCACAGTGGTATGTCTGCGGACATATACTGCTAGAAACCGGGTTTCGATACCTATGGCGGGCAGAGCGCAGATAGCCCTTTGTGCAGCTTTGTGCTTAATAACAAACAACAACAACCTTCACATGATGCATAAAGAACACATATGTTCCCAGCAGCCGAATGAACTAAAAGATTATGCTATTCTTCAGCATCATAATAATTATATTGATGATGTCAAGGTTATGTCGTTCCAAGCTGCAGATTGCATATTAAACAGCTTTAGAACAATTTGGGGTAAATAAGCCTTTTATTTCAGATGTTAACTGGACTAGTTACATACGTTGATTAAGTTTAGTGCCAAGGTTTAACTATGTGTGGTTAAGACGCTGAATGATAAAGTCAATATGCTCCATGCCAACCCATTTCAGTGATGCAATATTAGTTTTACTTCTGGTATAGCACATCTCTATTGGGCTTCGTTACTTCTTTCTATTTTCAATTAATTACGTTTTGCTATTCGTGCTATTCTATGGCTGAACTTTTGGAAAAGCGGAACAGCTGGGCGTAGTCGCTGCGTGTGGAGATAATGAGACTTTAAATGAACACTTGATGCCGCTTTGAGGAGAGGTAATCTCTCTTTGAGGAGCGGTAATCTCTCTTTCGCTCAAATTTCTGATCAAAACTCCTTTTCACTTCCCTTCCCCATTCATTCCTTTTTTGTTTCGTTATTGTCTAATTGTAAATTTGGACATCAATGCGATTGTCTTAAGCTTACGTTTCCTTTCCCCTCTTGTTAGTAAGCTTATGTTTCCTTTCCCCTCTTGTTAGTAAGCTTGCGTTTCCTTTCCCCTCGTCTCGGCATGGCCAGGTAGTTAGAGCACTCGACTCGCAATCTGAGAGTCGCGGGTTCGAATCCCTGTACCACCAAACATGCTCGCCCTTTCAGCCGTGGGGCGTTATAATGTGACGGTCAATCTCACTATTCGTTGGTAAAAGAGTAGCCCAAGAGTTGGCGGTGGGTGGTGATGACTAGCTGCCTTCCTTCTAGTCTTACACTGCTAAATAAGGACGGCTAGCGCAGATAGCCCTCGTGTAGCTTTTAGCGAAATTCAAAAACAAAAACAAACTCCTTATTTGTAAGCTTGCGTTTCCTTTTACCTCTTGTTAGTAAGCTGGTAATTCTTCAGTTTTATTTTGTTTCTTTCAAAGTTAACTAAACAAGTTTTTGTATTTTCTTAATTGGAACGCAGAAATTATTTACTTTTCCTTCATGCCGATTTATTGTTTGTTTGTGTGTTTATAACTGAACATTTGGCAATAAATTTGAGTTTGAAACCGAAGTACAAAACAGAGGTAGCTGTTAAATTATTATTTTTCAAATGTTAACGTTAGACAGTTTGTTCTTTTTCATCTCGGAGCGACTAGGAAAAAATCCACTTATCTTCACCATGGCTTCTTAAAACAAGAACATCCTGTCTCTATATACGTAGATGATGTATTATATTAAAGATTTTTTAAGCATTTCTTCGAACAGCCTTATACTTTACTAGCTATCTGCGGGGAATAAAACCCAAATTTTAGTTTTGGAAGTCCATAAACTTATCGCTGACTCCGCAAGGAGACTAGGCTTTTCATGACAGTACCAACAGAAAACAAAACAAAACTGGGCGAAGCAGGTGACACTTATGATAACTTTATTCGCAGCACATCTGCCTTCCTATTATGTACGATTGTAAAGTGATTTAAAGTGATTTTTTTGTGTCGCCCTTCGCTTAGAACATTAACTTTTTAATTTTTGAATTTAACCAAAGCTTATAAATGCACTACAGGATCGCCATATAACAACGGTGAGTTTAATTTGAGCATAATGGAAATCAAATTATTGTTCTATGAAACTTAAATAGAAAAAAACAAAATAATTTCTCATCTGAAAAACATACACACTCGGTTGAATATAACATCATTACACACACACACACACACACACACACACACACACACACACACAAACGCTCAAAACAGAATATTTTAATAAATCCTAAGATAATTTTTTTCATGACCTGCACCAGAACGACCATTACATCGTGAGATTCAGTTTCTTATAAACTTTTTATATTACTTAATGATAACAAACAGTCCGAAAAAAAAAGATTATTTGTTTAAATGTACAAAGCGACACCTGGAGTTACAGCAAAGAAAACAACAACAATAGTTACTCTCATTAATAAATAAAATACTCAATTTTACACAAATATCTATGACTCTCCAAACAATTTGGTCTGTTCTTCGTTGTCTCGAGTAACTTAGAAATTCAACGTTCTTATAAGTGTTTATTTTCATTCTTTTAAAGCGTTTTCTGAAACACACGTGTTGTTTGATAACGTTCAAACTAATACTTCTCTCACCGTAATATATTTCAATTAACTATTCAACTGAATTCAATTCAGTTTTATTCACATACTAGTTAATCCAGTGTGCCTTATGTAAGTAATACACTTTAACTACATTCAATCTAGTATATCAAAAGGAGACACAAAAAATAGCAAGAGAGAAAATGATTATAATGTATTAATGATAATAATTATAAAATAATATCCTAAAGTATCCCCACCTCCTTCATCCAAGTTTAAGAACTTCAATAACTGTTATTTGTTAACGCATTCTGTATGCTTTTTAGCTGTCGAAGTTCGAAAAAAAAGCTTTTTTTTTCAGGAACGCAAAAACAATTTTGTTCCTCTTTTCAATTTTGTGAAACTTCAGTTATGGGCGTAATAGTATTTTTCGTGGAAATGTTTTTACTTAACACTTTAAAAAAATGTAGGAATTACTTAAACGCTGTGCATTAACATATTTTTTGTTTTACTATTTGCATCTATGTATTTGAAATGCATCGAATATGTATTGTACAAAAAAGATTGAACCTTTACCTAGACAGGCGATATTCATGCATGGACAGCAGTGTAAGATCAATATTTTGTTGCGACGCCTGGACTTCCATGGTTGATTTTCATATTTAAGTAAACTGTTTTAATTCCATATGTTGATCCAAGTTTGAGTTTAGAATTTTTCATTATATGTTGAATTGATGAGTTCGATGTTTCGTGTGTGTGTGTGTGTGTGTGTGTTTTCTATCAGCTTCCTAGTTGTTAGAATAATTTCAGTTTCTCATTGCTCATGCAAATTTTCTCAGAAAATTACTGTATCGTAAATAATCTATTTAACTTAGCCTTTTACGATTTAAGACTACAGAAAATTAACAACATTTTGAGAAAAAGTGCCTTTCATTGTTGATGTGAAATAATTATGTTCTTACCCAATTTGTTCTTTTTAGTTTTCACTTGTGTTTTTCATAACCAACTACATATTCAGATTTCACCTTACAAAAATTTTCATCCTCAGTGTTCGTTTGTTATTAAAGGCAAAGCTACACAATGAGTTATATTGGTTGTGCCTACCGCGGGTGTCGAAACCCGAATGTTAGTGTTAAGCCCTCACACTTGCCGCTGAATTATCAGGGAGGGGGCGTTCTAAAAAACAAAACAAAACACTTGTATAGCTCGCTGTTCTATCAAGTTAGAATCTCATTGGCAAGCCTCCTTTAGGCACAATGGTAAGCTTGAATTCGGGGTTCAATCGCTGCGACGAACACATCACAGACAGTCCATTGTGCAGCTTTGTGTTTAAACAACCAAGCTATTACGGTACATTCTAAGAAGAAAAGAGAGTTACTTCATTTCTTTAGTGCAGAGAGTCCAATTTAAAGGAGTAAAATTACACCATCATGAAATAACAATGTTTGAATTCCTTTTGAAGTCTACAAATACCATTATTGTCCTAAAGGTGCATGATTTTTAAGTATTACTCCAAGGGTATAAAATTTATACCTTGTAAAATTTTAATATTTTTCAGGTGGTAGTAGTGCCGTTGCTGTCAAAGTAATAAACTATAGAAACAGCATAATATTATTCCAATGTTTGTGGGAATCGGTTATGAAAAACGTAAAATATAGCAAGTATTCTATGAACTTGTACTTGTATATATCCATAAAAAAATCAAATTACACTTTGATTTAAAACCAAAAAATTAAAAGCGCAAGATACAACTAATAAATAAATGCGTCTGCTGTCTTATATTGGACTTTTAAGAAGCTTGAAAGTATTACGTAAAATAGGGCCTGGGATGGTCTGATTGTTAGGGCAATCAAACTCCGTCATCGAACGTTTTCGCCCCTTTTAGCTGTAGGTGCGTTATAAAGTAATTGTCAATTCCACTATTGGATGGTGGATGGTGTTGACTAGCTGCCTTTCCTCTAATCTAACATTTTAAATTAGGGACAGCTAGCGCAGAAAGCCTTTAATTAGTCTTGCGCGAAACCAATAAAAATGTGATGTCACAATCAGTGTGGGATAAATTTCTTGCTGTACCACATATTAAAAGCCAAGTAAACACCGAATAAAGATCTGAAGGTACTAGTTATGTCCGCATTCTGAATTAAAATTTCTTCAACTCGTTGCTTAAAAAAAAAAAACGTTCTCTGTTTTATACAATAAAATCGGTGTGGGTGTCCAATCTCGGACCTAGACAAACTGTATTAATCATACTTAGAAAACTTGTGCTCTTACAAAACATCTTTCTAACGAGCAGTTTGATTTTAAAATATCTTATATGCAGATAAATCTAACAATTTTACTTACTGGATTGAAATAACTTGAATTTAGAAAAAATTAAAAATAATACAACAAAAAATGTTAATCTAGTAAAATATATCTAAGAGGTATTTAAATTATTAGTATAACCTTATGTTTTCAATGACTAAATTTACTACTTATTTCCTTACAGATTACTACAGCACTGATATGTTTTTATTAGATTTTTGCTCTAAATAATGGATACGTAGTTTAAAGTATTTACATTTCTAGGTAGAATCATTCTGTAATATTTATAAATTATACAAACACAAATATATGTAGAACTCTAGTTTTTCATTAAATTGTCTATTGTTCAATAGTTTTATATAAAAACAGAACACTTACCGTTACTGCTTTAGTGATCATCTTCAAAGACTTTTCATACACAACAAATATGAACGTTAGGCTTAACTAATTTAACTAACTTCTGTATATTATAGTTAAGCCTAAACTACTTAGGGTTACTTAAAAGCTCAAATTACGGAGGCTAACAAACACTGAGATATTGTTTTTAAGACATCAATAAACTGCTGTAGATCTTCTGTTACACAAATAACATTGTTAGATCATCTAATGAGTTCCCAGGAATTTGCATCTTTATTTTTCATTTACCGCATATTAACAAAACTAATACAGTTCACGTAATGGCAAGCTTCTGAGAAAGCAAACATAACGAAGTGTTGATTCTTCAAATGAGCGTCAGTGCAAAATTCTGTACCAGTTCAATAAAGAAGCGACGTTATAGTAATCACTAAACTTATGCGCGTTAAAAAATTTTATGTTAAGATTTGTGAAGAAAATATTTTATTCAAAGAATGTGGTGTTAGCAAAATTATTATACATTAAAATTTAGATTTATTTGTTCTGTACATTTCACTTTTGCTAGTGCCCCCCGGTGTATCATTTAAGATTGGATTTCCCACGGCGGACAGAGCGCAAATAAATTATTATACAGTTTTGCCACTTAAAAAAAAAGAAAAATACAAACCCAACATTTCTAGTTCTCTAAATAGTCGGCTTTAATGCTTCTTCTAGGATAGTGTTAGTATTCTGAATGTAATGCTAGGCCCTAAGCTTTTGTGTATGCATATACAGTAAGTAGAGTTTTAATATTTTTAACATAATATGTGTCATAATTTGAAATATTCTGTCATGGTTTTTGTAATTTGTGCGGAAGATTGGGATTTCATAATCGTTATCTTTTGAATTTGTTTTTCTCTTCTAATGTGATAAAAGCTCAAGCTATTTTTTTTACATTTTCTGCAGTAATTTTACTCTTACTTTAAAAGAAAACCCCTAATCACAATCAGGAACCAAATTTTAGCACCTCTAAAGATATTAAGAAATTTTGAAAGTTTTCGAAGTTATCGTTATCGTAAAAACAAAGATAGTTTACAGCAACTTAACGATTGTTAAGCCCAAACTCAAGTCAATTTTGAAAATGAAAGTAACTGTACCTTTGAAACTGATACAAATATTGCCCAAGATCCATGTCAATCCAGTCTTGAGAGCAGTTTTGGGGGGTTTGAAAAAATCTGATTCATTTGTTATGGGACAAGATTAATAATGTAATGTTTAAAAATGTAATAGGCCTAGTATCAATGTCTTATGACAAATATATTTAAATTCACACTCGCCTGATTTTTCAAATGAATCTCACTCAATTCAACACACACACATTATTTCTTGACATTATGTACTTATTCTTAATTTTATATTAATCATTAAAATAATCCAATATTAACCACAAATAATTTTTTAAAAGACATCCCCCCCCCCACACACACATAGCACGCATTGTTGACTGGTATGCATTTTTATAGTGTGTTATAGTTTATTTATTTCCACAAGTATTGTTTCTGCAAGTTACTGATTATATTTTACCTTATTTCAGTTTATGAATAACAGAGAGGTATCTTAAAGTATTGAGATTAAGAACACTTTGGAATTCTGGGTATTTGCTATTTTCAAAGATTTTATTAATTTTGCACTTGAGTGCTTTTCTGTGGAAAATATAATTATAATCATAACAGCATGCATCATTCCAAAGTGCGGTACATCATTGGAGAATAAAGATCCCTTATATTTCTATTGCTACTCTTTCCAAAAATTCCCAGGGTAGTAAAAAAGTCAAATTCCATAAAGAAATCTTATTCCTTAACAGTGTGTAAAACCATAAATGAATGTCAGATGTGGGGGTGGGTATAAGTATTTCTTACTCCTGAAAGGGACTCTATACTGGAATAAAAAAAAATAACAATGTAAGTTACACCCTCAAACTCCGTGAAACACTTTTTCTGATATTGTAATCTCGCTTTTGTTGAGTAAAATAGTAGTAATAAAAACCCTTAGCGGATTTGGCTTACGCTTAGTTTTTTTATACAAAGATTAGTGATTATTATTGAGCTTGTTAGTTCTTGTCCATGTGTATATGTTTGATACGTAGTGTATTGAATCAATAGACAAACTTTTCGCTTTATATTATTGATAATTGTATTCTTTTAAATACAGACAAGCATGCTTAAACTAACCAATTCTTATATTTCACTTTTGGTAGTTGCGGTAATTTGAGAATGCCTAGGTCTACTTTACTTACTTAGGTTGAGCTCAAGTCACAAACAAGGTTCTAATACAAAGTGAATGGAATAAAATATGTTAAAATAGTGAAATTATGAAAGTAATCGGAAGTTTAAAACTATTGTAAAATCGTATATTGTGTCTGTTATAATAACTATTGCAGTTCATAACTGAAAGACCCCCTACTAGCACAGCGGAATATTTGAGGACTTGTAATGCTAGAAATGAGGTTTCCATACCCGTGTTGAGCAGAGCACATATAGTCCATTGTGTAGCTTTGTTCTTAATTACGACCAATTATAACTGAAAAGCCCCCCAGTGGCAAAGCTGTATTTGTGCGGATTTATACGCTAGAAACTGGGTTTCGATACCCGTGGTGGGTAAAACACAGATAGACCATTGCATAGTTTTATGCTCAATTAGCACAATCAAACCACAAATGAAAACTAAGAGTGCATAAAGAAATATTATTCATATAATAAGGAACGTATAATTCGTGTATATATGCTTATATAGTTGTTAGTTTATGTGTGCGTGTGTATGAGAGAGATAGAGAGAGATTACATTAATCTTTTGGACAAATACGGAATTATTACACATCTTGCATTTAAAATTACAATTGGAAATATAAAATTGAAAACAGTTTCATTTTATTTCTTTATCCCTTTATTTTAAATCACAGGTACACATTTCCATAGACTCCCATGTGTGGTCTCGGAAATTCAAAAACGTTTCAATTAATGAATTTCGATTATTGTTTTGAATAGCTCCTTACATATCAATACAACGTTTTAAAGAGAATCGCTTTTAGTCAAAGCCCTTAAACCCTCATGATATGGGATCTCAATTCTTTCGAAATGTGTTTCATTTTTTTCTTTGCATGGTGATCATGAGCCCACTTATAAAAGTTCATGTCGTTTTGTGAAAAACTGAGGAAAAAAAAGAAATACCAAGTAAACTTAAGTTCGAATGATAATTGCTGTTGATGCATCAAGAAATGTTTGAATACGTTATGTTAAAACTATCTTGGAGCCTCACCACGTCGTTATAGTTTATGTCGCCACGGCAGTTTATACCTTATCTAACGATCATTCATCTTGATGACAGACCTACAGCCTAGTTTTTCTTTTGCGAAAATTTCCATCTTAAGGCTGCATTCCGTAATTGCCCCCCAGTGGCACAGCGGCATGTCTGTGGACTTACAATGCTAGAAACCGGGTTTCGATACCCGTGGTGGGCAGAGCACAGATAGCCCTTGTGTAGCTTTATGCATAATTAAAAAAGAAACAAACCTTCCGTAATCCATTTAGTTTACGCTGATGATGGTTTCCAAGCGTCTGTTTGAACAGTCTAATAACACATAAATCTAGAGGCGCTGCGTTCAGCGACATGACCGATATGTTCATATGGAGTAGTTTGAATATTCGTTTAGTTTTCCAGCTCATTCAGGTATGCTACAGTTTAATGTATATATAACTTGTGTACACCTGACTTATGTTGCCCTTATGGAGCTCCTTCTTGGTTATGTAGTGTGCTGGGTCACGCGTACGGCATTTGACACTTACCCTTTTGCTCGAGATGTTTCACCTGATACTTACAAGACGTCGCATTTTTTTTTTTTTACCTACGAGTGAGGTGCAACTTGTTGCAGGTCTCTCTCTCTTTTTTTTTTTTTTTGTAGTCCAGGTGCCACGAATTATCCATATTCCTTTATTTTGCAACGCTAATAGCTGCGAGAAATATTTCCGTTTTGGACATTTGAAATTCACGATCTGAACACATCTTTATTATCTGAGTGTATGAGTAGCTTGCGCCAGAAAGGGCTATAACACAACCTTCCCAAAAGCGATCAGCTTTCAGTGGAATCACGTTATTTATGCAACACCTAGAAAAATCAAAATGTAGTTCTAATACGTGCTGTTCCACTGCGACTTTATATCGACTATAGTTGTTGTGTGACTTGTTGATTTGAAAATTCAAAATCGATTTGATATAACGTATTCAACCCTGTATTATTCAGTTTGTACACACACTTTTATAAAAACATAGAGAAAATTTATTGAAATTGCACCAATAGTATCATAAATATCAATGACGTCATCAAATATAGGAAAAGGATACGACAATAATAAGGGAAAGAGCGAAAAATTACGAGAATACCATCTATTTATCGCGTGAAAATTAAATGTACCTGGACATTTGGCTCGCCATCTATGGGTCACGGGTTCGAGAACTGCAATTGAACATGCTCACTCTTTAAGCCTAGGTAGCATTATAACTTGACGGTCAATCCCACTATTCGTTGGTAAAAACTAAGCCTAAGATATGGCGGTGGGTGGTGTTGACTAGCTGCATTCCCTCTAGTCTAACATTTCAACATTAGAGACAGTTAGTACAGATGGCCGTTGCGTAGCTTTGGGAGGAATTCAGTAAACTTACAAACTGAACTACACCAAACTACAGTCGCGTATTGATAGTTTACACTACAGTTGTCATCCAAACAATCAAATTATGACATCAGTATAAAGTATATAAAAGTACAACTAGTCTCAATCTGCCCAGTACTAGTAGTGTGTATCCACTTATAGTTCTCTGGAGTGAAATCAAAGGTTTGGTCGATTCCTTGCGAAACATTGAAGAAAACTCCATATTTCAGTAGGAATTTTATTAAAGACTCCGAAGAAGGTGCGTTAAACTTTCACTTTAATAATAGAAGTGGTCGAGACATAAAATTGGAACTCTCAGTGTTATGTGCTTCAGGGTATTAGGTCGAGTACGGATCTTGCCAACAACCTTGCTGTAAATACAAGTGTAAATGTTACTCAAGAGAATGGTAAGTTATACATTAGCACGAGGTTGTCTCAATGGACGTGTTGCTACTTGCAAACTGGTGCTGGGAAGTGGTAACCAAACCAAAATGTTGGAATACACATAAGAGTACAGACATTGTATTGGAAAAACCTGGAGATGTGTGATATTTACAAAGATATGCAAGTGGGAATTGTCTAGCAACGGTTAACGACAGTTTGTTCGACGTCAGAGAGGAGAACGATGCCATAGTGAATGTACAACACCTACAGGGAATTATAGTGATGAAGGATTAAGTTTGGAGTTGTAGCTCAGTCAGTGGTATCATAGATGTATTCAAAATTGATGGCACCATGACTACAGATAAGTACATCACATTCTGATCCATCATGCCATTCCTTGAAGAACGCGATTCGTCAAACAGGAATTCATCTTCCAGTAAGACAATGATCCGAAGCATACAGTAAATGTGAGTAAAAAATATCTTGATCGCAAAGAAACCGATGATAATATCAAAACAATAACTTGGCCTGAAAACATTCCTCATATAAATATTCACGAAGCTGTATGGGCTTATATCAAGAGGCGACCAAAATGTTTGCTGATCTGTGGGCTAATGCATTGTACAATTTATTAGGTCGTCAAGAAATTAATATCGCCTTTTTTTAAATGAAAAAACCCGAACAACTTATATATCAAAACAAAATGAAATAGTCTCCATTCTTATCGATGATGCTTTTCCATCGTACAATCATGTTGTTAATGCCCTGATTAAAGAAATCACTTAGTTTTCAAGCAAAAAACATGTTGATGTCCTCTTTAACACCTTCCACATTTGCATACGTTTTCCCATGAAGATAGTGTTACAGCGAACGAAAAAGATGGTAGTCTGATGATGCTATATCTGAAGAATGTGGTTGGTGGAGGAGAACTTCCCAACTCAACTCCATAATCTTGTGTTACGTCAGACGTACCACATGTGGACGTGCATTGTCGTAGAGAAGAACACCTTTCCGATTGACGAGTGAAGGGCGTTTCTGATAAAGGTATTGACTTAAAGGTTCCAGTTGCTGATTATAGATCTTTGCATTGATTGTTTGCTTTGGATTGAGGAGTTCGAAATGAATTACTCCTTTGATGTATCACCAAATGCAAAGCATCACTTTCTGCGGATGGAGTCCAAGTTTTGGGGTCGTACGCGGTTTTTGTCTAGGACTGAGCCATTGTTCTCGGCATTTAATATTCGCAAAGAGAATCGATTTTTTATCACCGGTGTCAATTCTGCCCAAAAGTGGTCCACGCGCATTACGCGTCAGAAAAGACGAAGTAACGTTCACACGTTGGAAACGATGATAATCGGAAAGTTCGTGAGGCACCCAAACACTTTCTTTATGGAGTTTTCTCATATTCCTTAGATGTTTACGTATTGTTTCGTGAGAGACATACAATTTCAGGGCCATTTCACGAGTGTATTGCCTTGGGTTAGACTCAACAAGCGTCTTCAGAGCATCAATATCAATTCCAACATGTCGGCCCCTGCCATCACAGTTTTTAAAGCTAAAGTCACCTGAACGAAATTTGCTGAATCATCGTTGACACTTATGAACATTCAAAACATTTCCATAAACTTCTTTGATATTCTTTGTGGCTACAGAGGCGTTGTATCCCTTCTTGTATTCAAACAGCATTACATGCCGAATGTTTTGTCTCGTCATATGCCATCACTATAATGGATTAGAGTATACCAAACTTTACACATTATATAGGCTACACTAATGTGACATTCAGGCGGTTCGTTTAACTGTTATATGTGATGTACGTTTTTTGGTGGGTGGCTAATGAAAGTGTTCGAAAACGCGACATTAATTTCTTGACAACCTAATATTTGTATTTATTGTGATAACGTTTTATAGTATTTTATTAATAAATTCGCCATATATATTTGCCAGTAGTCATAACTTTTGATTCCTGTATGTGTAGCGCTAACATATTTCTTTCATTATTTCCATTACTGTATATATCACAATATTTGATTTGATTTTACATTTCTTTTCTGTTGTATACAAGTATTTGCATTAGATGTAGTGAAACGTTATTCATGTAAACTTTATTTGCTTCGTCCAGCTGTCGACTTGAGCAAGGAAACCAGTCTAGACACGTTTCCGCAGTAAACAAAATTATTTGTTAAAATAAACGTATAAGTCGTGATGTGATGTATTTGTTATCCCTACGGGCTTGCTGGTAGTCTCTAGTGACAGTTGACATTTCACAAACAAAGTAACACTTTGATCTCGTTACTGGTACATTTGCGACTGTAACTTGTATACATTTCTAAGCCGAACTATATCGTCGATAGAAGTTAATTTAACAACAATACTGATTTATCCTGCCCGTTGAAATCCTGAAACCCAAGCGTGTAGTTTATTACTTATAATTAAGAATAGAAGTACAAAATTTGCTTCTGTACGGTCAGAACTCAATGTAGGCCCGGCATGGCCAGGTGGTTAGGGCGCTCGACTCGCAATCTGCGGTCGCGGGCTCGAATCCCCGTCACACCAAACATGTTCGCCATTTCAGGTGTGGTGGCGTTATAATGTTATGGTCAATCCCACTATTCGTTGGTAAAAGTGTAGCCCAAGAGTTAGCAGTGGGTGGTGATGACTAGCTGCCTTCCCTTACATTGCTAAATTAGGGACGAATAGCGCAGATAACCCTCGTATAGCTTTTCGCGAAATTCAAAAATAAACAATACAACACTAAAATCCGGAGTTCGATTGACAGAATTTTAATTATGTATGTGTGACAGAATCTGTGGCCAAAGTTTTCCATAAATTTGTGAGTTATGTTAACTGAAGTCACATTTATACTTGTATTATTAATTCTATAATGAGTTATGTTAACGGATGTCACATTTGTACTTATATTATTAATCTTGTAATGAGTTATGTTAACTGAAGTCACATTTGTACTTATTATTAATTTTATAATGCGTTATGTTAACTGAAATCACATTTGTTCTTATTATTAATTTTATAATGCGTTATGTTAACTAAAGTCACATTTGTACTTGTATTATTAATATTGTAATACTTTTGACGGCATGTACAATGTATGATGTATATATTTTGTAATTACATAATAAGATTTAACAGGGCCTGACATGGTCAGGTGGCTAAGGCGCTTGACTCGCAATATGAGGATCGTGGGTCGTGCCCTTTTAGCCATGGGGGTGTTATTAGGTGACGGTCAAATTCC
>NW_013666512.1:363883-371832 GCF_000517525.1 Limulus polyphemus
CTGCCTTCCCTCTAGTCTTACACTGCTAAGTTAGGGACGGCTGGCGTAGATAGCCCTCGTGTAACTTTGCGCGTAATTCAAAAGAAACAAACATAACGATCGTCAGGAAATTACTTTAAGGTTGTTGATCAAAACTAAACGAACTGACGTTTCTAATTTGTTTAGCTCTCTGATCTGTCGTGTTCTCATCAGATAAACTTGTCACATTCTTATTGTCTGAGTTATCAAGTGTCGCAGTAGAGTCTAATACGATGATGTATATCTCTGCTTATTCACTTCGTGTTCGCGATAATCAAGTACAGATTATTCCTTGACGCACTACGTACTGATGAGGTAGAATACATAGGAATAATTCAGACACGTTTGGTTACTTGCGTATTAACTTACGTTTTTCATCAAGTTATGAGTAAATGTTTTTTTGTTTTTTTTTATCTTAGGCTTACTATCATCTGTAACGTGATTGAAAAGTGTGATCCGCACTGACATCTTTACGTTCTCTAGCTTTTTTTGAGGAGAAAGTCACAGATTAAAATTAATATAAACTGTAAGAATAGAACTGTCGTTCTTATAAGATTTTCCACACAAAAACAATCATGAAAATTCTTGTGTTTTCAAAGGAAAATTGAAAAATTCTCGTTGTTAAATAGATACCTTTTTTTCCTTTCTAGTTGTTACACATTAGAAATACCCATAAAAATGTACCATACACTGTATATCTACACTCGGCTTAGTTTCACGATTCCTCCTTTCTAAACGTTTGACCCGCTTTATATATACTAATTAACCTTTAAGAAAACAACTCGCAAAGATCATTATCCTTTTAATAAACTATTTTTCAACAAACGTCGCATTTCTTTATTGTAAAGGTACTTTTTTTTCTCCACTCGTTAACATATGAAACTACTTAGTAATGCTCTCCTAAATGTTCTTAACGAAAGAAATGAAAATTGAATTTTATTTATGTTCTCCAATATTAAATTTTATGCTCGGTTGATTAAATTCTCCGATGCTTAACCACGTTTATTTTACACGAACATTACATGAAACTTATTAAGCTAAAGCAGTATTAATAAAGCTGCGTTGAACACACTTGGGAGACGTAATATTATCCCCCTCCCTCCTAAAAAAAAAGGTATTTACTTTTTTACGATTTGTCATAGCAAATGAGTTTTTCCCCCTTTGTAAATTATATCATTCAGAAGTATTGGGGAAATTCTACCTGGGGATATTCTACCTTCGAAAATGTAGAATCAATGGATCAGTTATTTGCATTACTAGTAAATTGTTTTCAAAAACTAATAGTCAATAGTAAAACATTTCAGTTAAAATTTTTATTTCATTTGAACTAATTACATGCATTTTTTTGGTTGAAGTACAATTTTCTGAATAATTGGCTAAAAATAGAGAAAACAAATCATATATTAAAAACAAACGTAGAGTTGTTGATTTTGAAGTACTATTCAGAGGGAAGGTAGTCAAATAACAAATCCCTTCCCTTACGCGTTAATGGATTTACTGTCACTCGAATAACGCACAGCTTAAAATGCAGGGAATATTTTGTAGAATCGCACGGATTTCATCCTGTCCCATTGACTCCGAAATCCAGAGTTTTACCATGATGTCAGACTACGCCCTGAATTGATAGATATCTGTGATAGGTAAATTTTGATCTTAGATATAAAGTTTTCTGTATTTGTAGTTAAACACATAGCTCCATAATAGATAATCTGTACTGTGCCCACCATGGGTATCGAACCCTGGTTTATAGCGTTACCAACCTTGAGATTGCTGCTGAGCCACTAGAGGGACGGATTTATATAAAACGTTTTTTTAAATAATAGAACGTCTTTTAATTTCATACTTATTCACATTTTGAAATATCTTGAGTCAATATAGTCTGCTTATTCTAAATCAAATACTAGTTTTTAGAAAAACAAAGGATGGTTAATTTATCTAAGGAACATACGTTTTTTTAAAGACAACTTGTACATGAAACACAAAAAGTAAACAAGAGAAAAGTTTAACTAATTAACATAATTTTTCAAAGTACTTAAATGTTTATCGCAGCAGTATCTGCATATTTTAAAGAAAATTTGATTGAATATTGAACATTTAATATAGATTACATGAAATTAGCGTACGGAGACTGACGTTATTATAAAATTTTAGATAGACAATTATAAATCGTATTTACTACCAAAAATAATTTACTGAATTGTCATAAACCAAATACAACATGTTCACAAATCTCTCTAGCGGAAGATATCGAGAAACTTTTCAGTTTAATTTCCTGTACCAACACCTCAAGGTGAAGAACAAGATGGAATCCTCAATAGCCGCGACACTTGAAATTCTTTTAGGCAGGTTTAGAGTAAATTAATCTGATACCTTTTTTTATCAGCTATATTTTTGTGCGCCTGCAATACCAAGCGTGGGGCGCGTGTGTACCCGATTCAATTTTATTACTCATCAGGATCTCTACCAGCTTACCCTCAAATTGAAATTCTTTTAAACAGGATTAGAGTAAATTAATCTGAGATCTTGGGCGTGGTCAAATACATCAATTGTAAGGGTTTGACCTACTGAGTCCAAAACTGTAATTAGATCTCAAATCGATGAAGAGATGATGGAGCTGTGAATTAAAAGTTTGTACTTAAAAAAACTCGGGGCCGTTCAGTGAGTCACTATGCCGCGGCTAAAAATTAAAACCGAAAGGGAGTAATAAAACATTTCGTTGTCTTCCTTTCTAATATTTTGTTTTTGTAGGTTGCTATTTATATAAAACAAAACAAAAGTTTGATTTAGAAATGCCTTTGAGGTATTAACATTGAATTGAACATTATTATTTCAATTTGTTTATTTAATTTATTATTTCAAATCTTTGTTGTTACTGAAGGAAACATTACCCATGAAAACTTTCTTCTAGCCAGTATTTTTTGTTTGCTTTATCAAATCTGATCATAGTCGATTAACATGTATATTATATTTTCCTTATGCAGTTTCATTTATTTTTCATCACACACATTAGTTATTAATTTATTGTACAGAAGATATTTCAAAAGATAAAATAATTACTAAAGTTGTTTATGTTTCTTAAATGCATCATCTGGAAAACACGCTCACACACATTCAGATACACATCTATAATTCATTCAAAACTACTAAAATCTTCCGCATTAATAAAGAGTCATTCAGAGCAGTGAGCGTTGTTCACATTTTTAGAATGTTTTCTTTACGTTCAGAAGGAATGAATTCTCGTGTAGCATCTAAGCAATAAACAATGGATGGACATTTACTATGGCATCCGTGTATGAGAATAGATACGGAGAGACGAATTAAAGCATTTTTACCCTCTTGGAATCTCAGCTTTCATCAAATCTTTTAAACCTCAAGAAATATGTTTCGTAACTGTAGGGGAACAGCGCAATGGTATTTGGTGGTAACATTTGCTAAGATTGTGTAGAGACGAACATAAAAACGTTAATGTGAATATTCGAATTACAGTTTATCTTGGTGTTTTCCAAGGTAAACCAATAACCCCAGTTTTAAGATGGGAAAGATTTATTCCTTGTAGCCTAGAAAAATAGGCCCGTTGAAAGAGAGCATGGAGAAAAACTCAGACTGACTGATAGATTTCTTTTTACTATAAAAAGAAGTTTGGTGAAATGATTGAAATTTCTAGAAAGCCTATTCGTACAGTGGCCTGAGATATAGTTATAAGATTCCGTAGATAAAATATGCTTATGCGTTTTTGTATTTATATATTTTTGACCTCGGTTTCATAGTTTTATACCTGTTTATTTCATTTCTGTTCAATCTATACTTTTATACCGTGCTATAATGCGTTTACATGTTGAATGACAAAATGAAATACTTAAATATTGCACAAAATTACAAAGTTATTACATTGCTTTATAACCATTTTTTTTATTTTAACTAACAATTGTCTATCTCTCCTAGTTAAGGTACTCGACTCGCAATCTGAGGGTCGCGGGTTCGAATCCCCGTCCCACTAAACCACGCTCGCCCTTTCAGCTGTGGAGGCGTTATAACGTGACCGTCAATCCCACTATTCGTTGGTAAAAGAGTAGCCCAAGAGTTGGCGGTGAGTAATGGTGACTAGTTGCCTTCCCTCTAGTCTTACACTGCTAAATTAGGGACGGCTAGCGCAGATAGCCCTTGTGTAGCTTTGCGTGAAATTCAAAACAAGCAAACAAACTCTCCCAGTTGGGCCCCCTAGTGGCACTACGGTATGTCTGTAGACTTACAACGCTAGAAACGGGGTATCGATACCCATGGTGGGCAGAGCACGGATAACCCATTTTGCAACTTTGTGCTTAATTACACACACCTCTACCAGTTGGACTGGGCGTGGGCCAGTGGTTATCGTACTGGATTTTGATTCCAATGGCTCATCGTACGCGATCTGTTGCTGCAGAATCGCGTTCCGCATTCATGGAGCGCATGGTTATAAGAGTAACGGTAAAATTTCATTATTCGGTAACACAACAGTTACCAAAGATGATATTGACTAGCTGATTTGATGTTGACCACCTTATTTTCATCCGGCCTATCAAATCAAAGTCAGTGAGAGTTATTACGTAGCTTTGTGATAGTATTCGAAACACTCTTCCAGCTGGTAGAAGAAAAATAATTATTTGTATTATTCAGAAACTTTTAGAATAATTAAGTTTATAATTCTATTAATGCGAATTTCTATGTTAAATTGAATAAACATGTTTATTAGCATATGTGATGTCCGTTTGATAATAAGTTTCTATAGTTTTTTCAGAAGTGTCTAGAACTAATATTTGTGGAGTTTCCAATTTATCAAAACAGGAGCTGTCAATGATGAAGCACATTATTTGCGTGCTTTTTTTGAAATTCATAATACACTAAACGTATGGCAATGCCTTTGTTTGACATCAATCGATTAATAGGCTGTAAACCTTTGTTTTTTTGGTTTTTTTACCACAGGCAATAAAACTATTCACATACTTTATTTATTTATTCAACTAAGACGTAATAACGTTTAGTGAATTTTTATTCCTGTATCGGTAAACAAGCTCCAGGCTCGAGTTGTTGAGTGATTGGATAAATCAGATGTTACAAAATTACTCACGACAGTTTTACGAGTTTTCATACATGATTTTTTATCCTATAGCCAGAAAGATTCGTTTATTGGTTCTCCACTTCATTTTAGAATGGTGTAATTAACATATGTTGTTGTTGTTTTAATTACAATCATTAAACAATTGTGCAACTCAAGAGCTTTGAAAGCACCTGACACGGCAAGATCCATAAGAGTGTTTAATTTTGAAAACGAAACACAGAAAACTATGACAAAAAACAACAACAAAAAAAAAAAACCCAGCAACTAGCTAATTATACGTTGCCACGTGTAGCAAATGACTGGATTATAAACATGTTCCAACCTTATCGTATGTTAACAAGTTACGTATGTTGGAAATAATCAGACGTTACAAGGTTTCTAGTCATGGAAATAATGGCATTAGTCGATTCTTAATGCCCCAGAAGTGTAGTGTTTTAAGTCAGACATGTTTTTTAGAAAAGCCGTTATTGTTGTTTTTAGTCAAAAAGGAGCTGTCTGCCCATCTGTCTACCGCAGGGAATCGAACTCCGGGTTTTAGCATTGTAAGTCCGTAAGCTCATTGAACATTTTGAGACGGATTTAATTTTTTTTTTTTTCAAATATGCAAGTTTTCAGTAATTCAAATGCACTATGGGCTATGTGAGCTGTTCCTACGTACTGGAATAGAACCACAAATGTTAACGTTATGAAACTTGAAATTTACCGCCGAGACACGGGTAGGCAGTACTCTTGTGAAAAGAATAAATACACTTACTGCCAACTATCGCGTCATCGAAGATACAACAGATACATCAACTTGACGTTAGTGGTATGCCGAGTTCATTAAATCGCTCTATTGGTGAATATTTACTGCCTTAAACATTCTAAAGATCACATGTTGTTAAATAATCAACTCGTTTTCTTGATTTCATGTTTCACCGACTGAAAAAAAGTACAAACTATCGGGAAGAGAGAAGTAATGGATTTAGCTCCACAACATTAAAATGTCCAGCTCTTCTTTAGCTATACGCTCTGGTTATTTCATATAAACACCTCACAGGCAACCTACTTTCATTAAACCTTTTATTAGACAAGTCACCTGAAAAATACCGGTAAATTCTGTAGCCCCAGGAACCGTCCTTTTCCTTATTACTCTTCTCATTGGCAGAATAAGATGTCTAGTGTAGCGTCTAACTTTGGAGACAATCTACAACAAACGTGTAACATAAAAAATAGGCTAACTAGAAAGTTGCTTGAATATATATATTTGGAACTGCTAAGTACCAAGATAATTTAGGCTAAAAATGATTAATCCGTAAATCTCGTAAGTATGTAAGAGGATTATATATTTAATAACCTCGATATTAATTAAAGGAAAATACTACAGACACAATTGTTTCTTTTACTCTGACATAATTCTATCACTTTCTTTTGTTTTAGTATATATATCACATCAGAAAAATATCTTATGACAAAATGAACGTGTTACATGTATACAGTTGATTTCAACGAGTTCAGCCTAGCGCGGGAGTTCTAGTGTGGAACAAACAAAAGCTCTGGAAAGTGATTTGTGGCAGAAGAACGTTAGATTTGAATTATTAATTCTCTATACTTCTAGTTTAAAACCGTGAAGAACTGATTGATACGATGGCGTGAAAAACATTCTGCACGCTAACGTTTTCTTTCATCAAATATATCAAGCTTAAAAGGCCTTCACGGTTATCCATCAGGTTTTAAACAATGTTACTTTGCACATTTCAAAAAATTGATATTTTTGGCTAAGCGGTAAGTCTGTAGGCTTACAATGCTAAAAACCGGGTTTCGATACTCGTGATGGGAAAAGCACAGATAGCTCATTATGTAGCGTTGTGCTTGAGAACAACTGCTTCAAACTTTCTAGAGTATGATATACTGTAGAAGAACAAACATGGAAATATAAATATATGTTTGACATTAACCATGGTTGTTTACTTGTCAGGTGTCTGGAAGTGGTTGCAGCAACGTAACTGGAAGGATATATATAACATGGTGTTTGTAGATGTTTGAAAATATTTTCCCTTAACTAAAAAACATGATGTTTTATGTGTATTTGTTAAATGTTTCTCAAGTTAGTTAAAAGCTTATTATTTACGATTAAATAACCCCCCACTGAACTTCACTGCAAAACCCATCAAAAGGTTTGTTTGTTTTAGAGCAAAGTTACAATAGTTGTTTCCACTGCGGGAAATGGAACCCTGGAGTCTAGCGATGTAAGTTCGTAAACACACCGGGGGGGGGGGACCTTTGAAAAGGAAATTTGAAACACTGATGTCATTTCGCTGTTATTGTTTTTTTTTTTCTCTTTAAAAAAAGACGTGAAATCCTTATATTGAACAACCGCGTTTCATGTACACATTTGTCTATGATATGACAAATATTTCTTTTAAAAACATTGTTTAAAATATACAATTTTATAAAACAAAGGGGGTATGGCCTTGTTGAAATTGGGTTTATATCTATTGATGGATTTTTCTACCATAAATCAGTGAATTTCATTTCGTTTCTTTTTAGGTTTTTTTTTGCGTTTTAAGGGTGGCGTCCGAACACAAGGTAGATGTTACTATTGAGAATAGTAAAAATAATATTAATAGAATATGTATTTATTATCATGGGAATTTTTTTCTTTCCCGGAAGGCGATTTAAAAATAGGCTTCAATGTGACCTATTCATAGAAGTTCGTTTTTAAATTCTTTGAATATTTGCGTATACCGTATTCTTCGATGTGTAAGACGCACTTTTTTACTCCAAAATATGATGTCAAAATCTACTTGCGTCCTATACACTGAAGGTATGAATAATATATATATATATATATATA
>NW_013666512.1:371842-375560 GCF_000517525.1 Limulus polyphemus
AGTTTTTTTTCTTTTAAAAACATAACTATTTATAACGCTCCCTAAATAAATAAAAAAATAAATTACAGTGAAAGCAATGAAGATTTTGTAGGTATGAACCAAACTAAATAACAGTAAACCTTTTTTTGATTTACGGTATTTTCTTATTTTGATGTTTTGAGCTCTTTTGTGTTTATAACAATATATACTAATTTTTAAAGTATCAAATTGAATTTTTGTTCAATACAAATCTTTCAAATGCGACTGTAGCTTTTTTTTTCTCCAAACATTTGTCTTCAAAATAAGGGTGCGTCTTATATTTCGAAAAATATATTTGGATTATCTTCTAAATAAAATAATCTTATCAGTTGCAGCATATACTCTATTGAAATGTCGAAATGAAATAATCAAAATAAAAGCATTCATTTGTCTAATGAATCAATATAACTGATCATGAATGTATTTACTGTGTCATTCTTTATGTTAGAGTAATGCGCATTTTCGTAGTTTTATTTTAAATAAGTTCTTTCCAAGAAGTAATTTAAATATTTATTATTATTATTGTCACTAGACAATTTTTCCGAAGCATACATAATACAACTTTTAATTAACAGATATATTTATACAGAATATCATCTTTTTGGTAGTTTGATCTTCATATGCTTACTTGTTTTCTGTCTTAGAGCAAAGCCACAGTAGGCTACCTTCTGTGTCCACCGCGGGGAATCGAACCCCCGATTTTAGCGTTGTGAGTTTGTAAACTTACTGCCATCCTTCCAGGGGGCATCTTCTTATGAAGCTACCTACAGAACGAGAAATTTGCATTTAACAAAAATACCCCCCCCCCCAGTTTATATTTATAATAACCTATCTAAAAAAATAATATTGGGGGACGCTTTTTGTCAACGCTTTTTAAGCCAAGCAGTATCGCTAGGCTTAACTAAGGGTCGACAAAGATGTTCCCCTTTTTTTTTTTCTTCTTCAGACAAACGCACAATTTCATAAAAGCTCCCTAATACAAATATTGAATGAACTACAAACGTATCACCCAAGTATAATATATTATATAAATACTGTATGAATACTTGCAGCACTACATATGTGACCCCCCCCCCCCAATAATCATATTTGGAAAATATATATGAATTATTCACGCCGTTGTATTTTGTGACTGTTTTCTTTTAATTCCGTCATCCACACAAACTAAGCAGTCAGAATCGTTTTCGATATCGTCAGATTCGGTTTTCGTTCGTTTAAACCTTTTTTTTTTCTCTCATTTTGTCAAGAACACAGCCAATCCACATAACTTATTCAACAAGCAGAATTCTGTATTTGTTTATGTCAAACACTCGCGGGAATAAGAAATGAATTATTTTCAAGAATAATGCAAATACTTATGAAAAATAAGGAATGCTGAGTTTTGTAGAGTTTACAAACGTAACCTAATTATTATATAAAGTTGGTTAAGCATGCTGTTTAGATAGAATTTTGAAAAATAGACTGTTGGTGATACACACACCTTTGTCACTTTTAATAAAATAAGATTAATACTGTTTTCACTAGTGACAATAGCCTTGGGTTAGGACTTATAAAGACGCCACGTGTTAGAAAGCAAAGGAACCGAGATTAAATTCACTGATTTATGGTGTAAGAATCCATCATTCTTTTCTTTCCCTCTCAGTAGATATAAGCCGATTTCAACAAGGCCATACCCCCTTTGTTTTATAAAGTTGTTTATTCTTAATAATGTTTTTTAAAAGAAATGTTTGTTATATCATAGATATGCCTACTCTTGTATATAAAACATATTTGTTCAACCTAATGATTTAATGTCTTTTCTGAAAAGAAAAACAACGAAATGTCACCATTGTTTCCAAATTTCTTTTCCTATGTGTCATAGTTGAGGGGGGAGTTTAATGTTATTTATGTAAACGTGGATTTTTGCAGGTTAAGGGGTTGAATCCCTTTACCTAACTTACTCGCACTTTCAGCCGTGGGGACGTTATAATGTAACGGTCAATCTCACTATTCGTTGGTAAAAAAGTTGGCGCTGGGTTCTGTTTTCCAGCTGCCTTCCTTTATTCTGTCACTTCAAAATTAATAATGCGAAGTTCAACAGACAAACAAACGAATTTTTAAACGTGGATAATTTGCTTTAATGAGTTTGAATTTTTTCTAACTAAATATGTATAAAACACGACGTTAATAGTTAAAGGCAAATATTTTCAAATCTCTACACGAGTGGTTCTCAAACGTTTCAGGCTCGCGTACCGCTTTTTGTTTAATTTTTTAAAATTACAAACTCAAGCCTAATCTAAAAAAAAGATCACAAACCTAGTTAAAAAAAATCATATTTTCAACACTTACTCATTAATGCGAAGAATGCGATTGTTTTTTCTGGCACGATTGAAGAATGTATGGTACCATTTTTGTCAATTGTAAGGGAAGAAAATACTGGTGAGTCTATGTAAGTAAAGAGTGAATGTATAAGTGAGGAGAGTCGTGGTATTCTTTACTAGTCCTTAAGGTTCTTCTGGTTTCAGGAAGAATGTAATAGCATTCTATCCGCAAACTATGCATGTTTCTTACTGTAGAACCGTATATAATTGGTAAAGATAGATGTATTAAACGTTACTATAATAATTATTGTCCTGTTTGTATATCAAGATTCGCCAACATAGGTATTATATACCAGATGAACCCTTTATGCACTTAAAGCTCCCATAGTTAATAATACTGTTATTATAAACATTTATACGTTGTTTCATAGAATACTTGTAATATTTAATAATATAAAATATACGAATTTGTCAAGAATTAAGAAAGTAATATTCTTAGAGGATTAAAAAAAACTTAGACTGCTAATCTTTCTGGGATATTTGCTCAAACTTTCGTCTAAGGTGATTTTTTATTTATATTTGTTATAAGATATTATGTTAGGCCTATTATATTTTTTAATTTATATTATTGATCAAGTCCCTTATTGAATTTGAAGAATTAGAATACTGTTTTTTTTGTTTGTAATTAACCACAAAGCTACACAATTGGGCTATCTGTGCTCTGTCCACCACTGATATCGAAACACGGTTTTTAGCGTTGTAAATTCGCAGACATGCCACTGGGGGGCTAGAAGAGAGTATAATAATTGTATTTCAACCACACTATAGTCGTCATGGTTACCGTATTGTAAGTCATCTTACATTGATTTTTTTTCTCGCATCACCACATAATCGTCTCTTACATATGCTATAAGACCCACCATATTAATTTCTTGAATTAATTAATTTAATGTTTTTCTATGCTTCTCTAAACTGGTATAATTTGTTTGATGGTTTCCAGAGCATTAGATGTATCCTTCCGCTTGTGGTATACCATAAAAGGGTAAATGGTTCTCAGTACATCAAACAACGTTGAAAGACAAACAAATGCTTGAGACAGAAAATTAACGACAATAAGAAAAACACACCAAATATCGAACATATTAAGAAAGTCTTATACAAATAAAGATCAGTCCTTTGTGAACCTTCCTTACTTCAATATACTTATGAACGAATCTGTAATGAATTTGTTACAAATTAATTAAAATATTAAGATATCAAAAATATTTCTAATTGGTTATTTTTTAATACGGGAATCCTTTAATTTTTCTGTTTGGTATTATTCTAAGAGACCGCTTTCCTATTATACCGCGTACAAATACATTTTTTTCTATCATGAGTTGTTGTTTAGAAGTAACTAT